>NC_059192.1:74786359-74856359 GCF_020615455.1 Coregonus clupeaformis | reverse complement strand
CAACACTCTTACCTGGAGGCTACCTGCCACCCCCCTGGCTAGTAGTAGTAGGTCAGTGTCAGTCTACCCTAATCAGATCTAACCAGATCTAACCAGATCCTCACATGGAACCAGGTGGTAATACAGGTGACGACACAGGGTCAGATCCATTTTAATCCTGTCAATTCAGGAGAATGAAAAAGCACACATTTTAAAGAGGATTTTTCTATTCAGAAATAGAATTTGACTGAGTTAAAATATAGTCGACCCCATCTCTCCTGGTAAACTTTGTTGAGCCCGCCATCACAATCTGTTATATTAGAGTGTTCAAGGAAGGTGTTGGTGGGATATTTCAATGAATTCGGGGTAACCCGGCCAGAACTTTGCAACTCTCTGCAACTGTCAGTCGAACACCTTAACCATTACACTGAGAGGGCCGAACTGCATACACTCATCCCTGTGTGAAGGATGGCTTTTCCATCATGATGGATCAGTACAGTGGGAACAGAGGCCACAGTCGCTCTCTCCTCCTCCCTCAGATGATAGGAATATGACAGCACTGTCGTTTACTGTGATTGTTGCTGTAAAGCCGTTAATTTGAGATGTGGGATGTGATCTGAGATGATTCGCCATGGTGATGATCTGGGATGTGATCTGAGATGATCCTCCATGGTGGTGATCTGGGATGTGATCTGAGATGGTCCTCTATGATGATGATGATGATCTGGATGTGATCTTATTATATTATTATTATCTGCTATGCAGGCTGGGTTTCTGTGTTGCTAGGGGCAACAGCAGTGGGATGGCCAGAGTGGATAGATAGATGGATGGATGAGTTTCATCCATCCATGTATGGATGTCTAGGTCCAAAAGACTTCTCAACAGCTTCTACCCCCAAGCCATAAGACTCCTGAACAGCTAATCATGGCTACCCGGACTATTTGCACTGCCCCCTCCACCCCATCCTTTTTACGCTGCTGCTACTCTGTTAATTATTTATGCATAGTCACTTTAACTCTACCCACATGTACATATTACTTCAACTATCTTTTTTTCTCAACACTTTTTTGTTGTTGTTTTATTTTACTTTTTTGTTAAAAATAAATGCACTGTTGGTTAAGGGCTGTAAGTAAGCATTTCACTGTAATGTCTGCACCTGTTGTATTCGGCGCATGTGACCAATACAATTTAATTTAATTTAATTTAATTTGATGGGGAGAGGGAATATTTTGGCTAAGATGTAGATTTTGCAGAGATAAAATATATGTAAATGTAGGTGTGCTAGAATCCTCATAAAAGTCTCACCAAACTTGAGTGGTTGAATGGAAAATAATTTTCCAAAGTCCCATCTTTCATTAATGTCAATGAACATGGATGATGTCAGTGCTGTCACAAAGGCCAGAGTTCTCCATGGGGACTCCAGACTGAGTGAATGGATGATGTCAGTGCTGTCACATGGGGACTCCAGACTCCATTTCAAAGAACCACGATTATGACATTCTTCATCCTCCTCTCTGAATGTTATTTTCAGTGTCCTTTATTTTACGCTCCTCCTTCTTTTCTCCAATGCAGCATCTGTGTGTAATTACCATTAGGGTTTTTATTCAGTGCGAGCCAACAGAGGAAGCTGTTATGTCTAAGTCACAGCATGTGGATGGCCCATAAGGAGCTCTATTCATCAGAGCAGACTAAAGCAAGGCTATGCTCACTGAGTCTGTACATAGTCAAAGCTTTCCTTAAGTTTGGGTCAGTCACAGTGGTCAGGTATTCTGCCACTGTGTACTCTCTGTTTAGGGCCAAATAGCATTCTAGTTTGCTCTGTTTTTTTGTTAATTCTTTCCAATGTGGCAAGTAATTATCCTTTTGTTTTCTCATGATTTGTTTTCTCTCTCTCGCTCTCTCTCTCTCTCTCTCTCTCTCTCTCTCTCTCTCTCTCTCTCTCTCTCTCTCTCTCTCTCTCTCTCTCTCTCTCTCTCTGTCTCTCTCTGTGTCTCTCTCTCTCTGTGTCTGTCTCTCTCTGTCTGTCTGTCCCTCTCTCTTTCAGCCTTTGTTAATAACTATGGGACTGTGTCATCTAAAGATCTGTCATCTGTCCCATTCCCAGCAGACGTCAGAAAGCCGTTGGTGCCTTTGACACAATGACAGAGTACAGGCTAAATATCCATAACACATGGGGCACATTACATTACATTTTATGGGTGGGCCTTATAAATTGCTCGCTGACAGAAAGACGCAATTAGTTTCAGCTACTTGCAAATTGAACAGGGATGTAGTGCTGCCGTAGCGCGGGGGAGTGGCGCAGAATACACAGAGCTGGTAAAAATATTTCAGTAAAATGAATTCTGATAAAATCAAAATAAATTATTGAATTGCTAAAATAAAACATGAAAACGCTAGAATGACAAACTAAATAAATATGTAGGCTATAGCAGCCTATAGGTAGGTTTCTAAGACGCTATAGCAGCATATAGGTAGGTAAATTATGGTTTCTTCCATGTGTCTTCTCTCTGTCTGGCGGTGGCACGAATGATGAACAACTGTAGGCGTGTCTGCCAAGGCCGGTCGGTCGGAGGCTTGACCACTTCGAGCGGGCCAAAACTGACCTAACAAGAACAGCCACAGACTGAAAACTCTGCCAGGGATGGTTAAAACAGCTGTCCTCAAAACAGTTTGTTATGGACTTGGGGCTCATGTACGACGCATTTGAACTGCGTCCTACTTTCCTACTGTTTAGCTTACAGAAACATACCACCTCTATAGCATATGCAGATAAACTGATCCACCACATGAACCTTATCATCACACCAACGAGATCTAGGATACAAATTCACCGCGTCTGCATTGGGGTTCATAAAACTCCACGGACCCCCTCTTTTGCAGTGGAACCCCGAACAACATGTGACCACTTGGTTACGGTGCTGTCCTTTCAGCACCATGATTCAAACGGCGCTCAAATTGCTTAAAATAACACTCATCAAGTTCTGTTGCGGTTGCCTTCGCCTAATAGTCCTACTCATCACTTATTGTTATTATTATTATTATTACTAATAGAAGATTATCACTTCTCACAATGGTGCTTCTTTAGTAAAGTTAGATCAAAGCTGAATCAATGTCTCGCAAGACCACATAATGATTCATTAGTATTTTACAAAACAGAACCGAATATAATACCATATACTGTCGCATAGTAAGCCTATAATATGTTATACTAAAAACACATATTTCTTATCTGAAGCTGAATAGTCACATTTATTTCCTCATGTAGCCAAAACTCAACAGTATGCGCCACTAGGCAGGATGTACAGTTGATGTCGGAAGTTTACATACACCTTAACCAAATACATTTAAACTCAGTTTTTCACAATTCCTGACATTTAATTCTAGTAAAAATTCCCTGTCTTAGGTCAGTTAGGATCACCACTTTATTTTAAGAATGTGAAATGTCAGAATAATAGTAGAGAGAATGATTTATTTCAGCTTTTATTTATTTCATCACATTCCCAGTGGGTCAGAAGTTTACATACAATCAATTAGTATTTGGTAGCATTGCCTTTAAATTGTTTTCAGTTCTGCTCACACATTTTCTATAGGATTGAGGTCAGGGCTTTGTGATGGCCACTCCAATACCTTGACTTTGTTGTCCTTAAGCCATTTTTCCACAACTTTGGAAGTATGTTTGGGGTCATTGTCCATTTGGAAGACCCATTTGCGACCAAGCTTTAACTTCTTGACTGATGTCTTTAGATGTTGCTTACATTTTTTACCTTTTAGTCATTTAGCAGACGCTCTTATCCAGAGCGACTTACAGTTAGTGAGTGCATACATTTTCATACTGCTCCCCCGTGGGAATTTTCCAAGCTGTTTAAAGGCACAGTCAACTTAGTGTATGTAAACATCTGATCCACTGGAATTGTGATACAGTGAATTATAAGTGAAATAATCTGTCTGTAAACAATTGTTGGAAAAATTACTTGTGTCATGCACAAAGTAGATGTCCTAAACTATAGTTTGTTAACAATACATTTGTGGAGTGGTTGAAAAACAAGTTTAATGACTTCAACCTAAGTGTAAACTTCAGACTTCAACTGTATGCTTTGATGGAAACAGAATATAGAAGAAAGCCTGATAGTATGTTAACACCATCTGTTTTAATTCGCTCACGAAACAGTAATTCACAAAGATCTAAATGCATATTCCCATGAAACTGATTGACATCAAATGATTGGCATGCAGTTTGGACATTTATTTTCACTGGTAAAACGTGAAGAATTATCATTCACAATTGACAGTGATGATGGCCTATTTTTGAAATGAGATATGCCTAACTTGGTGTTTTGGGGTATTAAAAACAGAACATGTTCTTGAGACAATATGTGTGGGCATAGGCAGATGTTGCAATTGGAGGATGTATTTTATGCATAGGCCTATTCTACAATGATATTATATAGGCCTATTCTACAATGATATTATATAGGCCTATTCTACAATGATATTATATAGGCCTATTCTACAATGATATTATATAGGCCTATTCTACAATGATATTCAATAGGCCTATTCTACAATGATATTCAATAGGCCTATTCTACAATGATATTCAATAGGCCTATTCTACAATGATATTCAATAGGCCTATTCTACAATGATATTATATAGGCCTATTCTACAATGATATTATATAGGCCTATTCTACAATGATATTCAATAGGCCTATTCTACAATGATATTCAATAGGCCTATTCTACAATGATATTCAATAGGCCTATTCTACAATGATATTATATAGGCCTATTCTACAATGATATTCAATAGGCCTATTCTACAATGATATTCAATAGGCCTATTCTACAATGATATTCAATAGGCCTATTCTACAATGATATTATATAGGCCTATTCTACAATGATATTATATAGGCCTATTCTACAATGATATTATATAGGCCTATTCTACAATGATATTATATAGGCCTATTCTACAATAATATTCAATAGGCCTATTCTACAATGATATTATATAGGCCTATTCTACAATGATATTCAATAGGCCTATTCTACAATGATATTCAATAGGCCTATTCTACAATGATATTCAATAGGCCTATTCTACAATGATATTCAATAGGCCTATTCTACAATGATATTCAATAGGCCTATTCTACAATGATATTATATAGGCCTATTCTACAATGATATTATATAGGCCTATTCTACAATGATATTCAATAGGCCTATTCTACAATGATATTCAATAGGCCTATTCTACAATGATATTATGTAGGCCTATTCTACAATGATATTCAATAGGCCTATTCTACAATGATATTATATAGGCCTATTCTACAATGATATTATATAGGCCTATTCTACAATGATATTCAATAGGCCTATTCTACAATGATATTATATAGGCCTATTCTACAATGATATTATATAGGCCTATTCTACAATGATATTATATAGGCCTATTCTACAATGATATTATATAGGCCTATTCTACAATAATATTCAATAGGCCTATTCTACAATGATATTATATAGGCCTATTCTACAATGATATTCAATAGGCCTATTCTACAATGATATTCAATAGGCCTATTCTACAATGATATTATATAGGCCTATTCTACAATGATATTCAATAGGCCTATTCTACAATGATATTCAATAGGCCTATTCTACAATGATATTCAATAGGCCTATTCTACAATGATATTCAATAGGCCTATTCTACAATGATATTATATAGGCCTATTCTACAATGATATTCAATAGGCCTATTCTACAATGATATTCAATAGGCCTATTCTACAATGATATTCAATAGGCTACATCTGTCGGTACAAACTTTGATTGAAAAATGATGACATAAAAACAAAATGTTGTTCTCCCTTACCTAAAAAAAGAGCATCACTGGAATAGAAGGAAAGTTGCCAGGTGCACAGTGCACTGTTCGGATGCTTGTATTATTTTGGACTGTAGTGGCTTCCTTTCCTCTTTACCATAGCCACTGCCCTAGCCTGAAGCGGGGTTGTTTCGGACGCATACAGTCCACACTCAACGTTTCCAAACGGCCAAACATTCAATGAGATCCAGGGATATAGTGCAACAAAAAATGTTTATTCTTCTTATCTAACAAAAAGGTATTCTCCAATCAACTTAAAGCAGAGATTACTTGAAATGCAAATACATAATATAATATGACCTGTCTGTCTGTATTTCTGTATGTCTATATGGTCAAAAAACTATACCGCTCCCGCATCTAGCAAGGACTCCTCCCCCGAAGGCCCAACTTCCTGCCTTTATACTAACACAATTAACACAGTACAATGAATGGGCAAGAGGGGGGGCCAAAAACTGAGTTACACTAATAACAAATGAATATATCTCAATCCGGTAAATAAATCATAAAGGTACGTACCTAATATTTCATCATATACATTAATATTTAATATATTTACACAAATGTACATGGAGCTCAGTATGTTCAGTCTTTTATACAAAATATGCCCAAATCGGCTCTAACATGGACGAAAGTGCGAAGGTAACCTACTTTTTGAAGTGATTTGTTTGACAATCAGATGAAAACATAATGTCTGGTTGTGTTCATGCCACATTAAAAGGTCATACATTTTTACAGTTAAATTACATGTCTTTACTATAAAACCCATTTTAAAAAAACATAGGAAGTCCTGTGAAAAAAACATGCCCCCCCCTATGGAAGTCAAATGCACGTCCAACTGATTTGTTTTGGTCAAGTCTCCTCCAGTCTCTGCATATTAATCAAGCACTAGCCACTTGGTATCAGTATCAAAACCAACACTGTTGTCACGATCGTCGGGAAGAGAGGAGGACCAAGGCGCAGCGTTGAATGCGAACATATTTATTTGTATAATGATCACACGATCAAAACAACAAAACGATGACGTGACAGTCAATGGTCAAACACGAACAGCCTTGAAACAAGATCCCACAAACACAAATGGGAAACAGACAGTTTAAATATGGCTCCCAATCAGAGACAACCAACGACAGCTGACACTCGTTGCCTCTGATTGGGAGCCACTCAGGCCAACATAGAAATACACATACTCGATAAACAAATGAAATGCACACCCTGGCTCAACATACAAGTGTCCCCAGAGCCAGGGCGTGACAACTGTGAATTGGAGAACGGGAGCAGATTTACTTCTAACAGTGATTTACTTCTAACAATTTACCTAATTTACAGTGTAAAGGGAGTGCAGTAGATATACCAGGCAGCAGTCAGAGTCCATTTGAACCATGGCATATTATACAGGTTAACAGGTCTGTGGAGTTGTGTCTCTGGCAGGCTTGTGTGTGAGTTAAAGGTGGATCCTTCCTGCTGCATCATAGCGAACCAAAGTAATGTAGGATTATAATTGATTCACACCGTCATTAGTCAGTGGGCTCCATGAAGCTTATAGCAGCTTAGAGAGTGCTTTCAGTGGATTTGTGGATTTCTACCCCTAGGAAGCTGTAGCTAATGCTTCATAATTCCCTCTTTGCTAATAGGTACTATGGGCCGTTACCTGCTCTGACCCTATTCAGATTACCAGTGTCATTCTGATATGCAAACAGCTCTCCGAGGTCCATTCCAGAATGGAATGAAACAGAATTGGAATATCAGCTCACATTCTATTCAGAGCTGGTTCCACACAGTCTTTATGGAATTTGGATGCAATGTTGTTGCCAGGTAATGGGACGGTTGGCTTGAGACTGTGATATGTGAAGCCACATTACGGTAGTGCACTATATGGAAAAGGGTGCCATGCATTTGAGACATTAGTCTGCAGACTGACTGCAGTGGGTAGTTGTGACCGTGTAATAGTATTGATGTTCCCAGGTGTTTTGTTGATGGTGGTGGAAAACGCTGTCTCAGCCGCCGCTCCAGAATCTCCCATAAGTGTTCAATTGGGTTGAGATCTGGTGACTGAGACGGCATATGGTTTACATCGTTTTCATGCTCACCAAACCATTCAGTGACCACTTCGTGCCCTGGGGGCACGAGGGGGCATTGTCATCCTATGGGGGCATAGCCATGGTAGCCAAAATATTGGCCTCTCCAGAATTTGTATACATGACCCCATAGGATGATTTGTATACATGATAGGATGTTAATTGCTTAATTAACTCAGGAATTACACCTGAATGGAAGCACCTGCTTTCAATATACTCTGTATCCCTAATTTACTCAAGTGTTTCCTTTATTTTGGTAGTTACCTGTATCTAGAACCTTCAGTATAAGGAATAGGAACAGTATACTGTACCTCGTATAGGCATTTCTTGCTTTATTATCCTCATTAACAAAGGACCTTTAGCTCAGAAACTAACTGAGTTAAACACAGCTCGCCAGCTTACGGTCATCAGCCCTAGGTCATTAACAAACAGCCAAGAAGTTCTGAACATAACTATTTACCACAGGTAAACACAGTATCTTAAATACCTTAAGATAAATGAAGCCGGATTTCTGGCACAAACACCTTTTTTGGGGATTAACCATGCTTTAGGCTAAATAAGTTAACTATACACACTGGAAACTATGTAAATGGATATCACATGTTGTTTAAGCATGGGTCTGGGAGAGAGATAGACCCACCATTCAGGTCTGTGGCCATGGGGTTTGAGGGGGTCTGGTGGCCTGGACACAATGACGTGTCTGTGAGCAGGTGAAGAGATGGATCCAGGAGAGAGGGATGGCGGGTCCCAGCTGAATGACCACAGCCTATCTCTTTCTTCTTCTTCAACATGTCATGGGTTTTTCTTTTTTCATGTTCTCTCACTCCTCTCCTCCTTCTTCTCCTTCATTTTCATGGCTCTGTAACCTCCTGAGGGACTGAGAGCTTGGCTGATAACCAGCCTCTTACACATTATGTCAGTCTGACACTCAGAGCTCCAGCTGGGCTAGAATCCTGCAATACTGAATACAAATAGAGTCTTTACTACTGCTTATAAAGGCCTGGTGTTTAGGATAGAAGGAAAACCTGCATTCACTGGAAATTGTATTGATAGATTCAACCCTGTACCTAGTTCAGCACAGCAGGCCTTTACATGCCTGTGATTGTTACGTACAGACAAGGACAAAGAATGACTAAAACTGTTGATGTTTAATTTATGTGTAAATATTTGATGTCATTTTCATAATCCATCTCCATTGGACTGATGAGAACACATATTGTGAAATCAGCTAATATTTCTGCTATGCCTGCATTCTCATGCCTATGGCGTCATGACAGAGGCCTAGGGGGTGAGTTTCCCGAAAGCCTCGTAGCTGAAACAGGCTGGCAGAGTGGTTTGGTTCTGTAGCTGTACAGCCATGCCACACCATCACGGTTCACGCCACCAGAAGCAGAACTGAGTGGGATGAAATGGGGAGGAACGGCCTGGTCTCTCAGGAGGAATGTGAGGTATTTTCCACAAAGTGTCGAGCCTGGCTTTGTGGTAAATGCCATGACTATCAAGCAGCCGCCTCAATTTGAGAAAAATCTATACTGATACCAGATCTGAAGAAGATTAGTGGAGATAGAGAATTGAGTGACCGGGTGAACTCACTCTAGGTGAAACTGTCCGTGTCTGAATACTTAAACTGCATACTATGTACTTATCGTCGCATAAAATTTAGCACGTGTAAAAGGTAAGCAGTATCCCATGGCCGCAACGCAGTAGCACATCACAGTAGTAGTGGGGCGGGGCCGAGTGCGGGTGGATTTCTCCAGCCTGATAATAGCTCATTTCCAATTCGATTAGTTTCTCTAAACTCTGAATAGAATATGGATGAAATTCTAGGCCTGTTGCATTAACCAGCCTGATAATAGCTCATTTCCAATTCGATTAGTTTCTCTAAACTCTGAATAGAATATGGATGAAATTCTAGGCCTGTTGCATTAACCAGCCTGATAATAGCTCATTTCCAATTCGATTAGTTTCTCTAAACTCTGAATAGTATATGGATGAAATTCTAGGCCTGTTGCATTAACCAGCCTGATAATAGCTCATTTCCAATTCGATTAGTTTCTCTAAACTCTGAATAGAATATGGATGGAATTCTAGGCCTGTTGCATTAACCAGCCTGATAATAGCTCATTTCCAATTCGATTAGTTTCTCTAAACTCTGAATAGAATATGGATGGAGTTATAGGCCTCTCAGGCTGGTTGTAGGTGTTGTGCTATTAGGGTTCAATGAATACAACGTAATGAAATATAATAAATGTTTACTGAAAGAATATAGTGTCAGGAGGCATGTATTCATACAACTCTCTGTCACGTTCAACTGCCAAAGAGTAGCTCTCCTGCGCATGCATTATCTTGTTCAGGCATTGTAATCAATCTAGCTGTCACGGATTCAGCCGAGGCTGCTCCTCCTCCTTGCTCGGGCAGGCTTCGGCGTTCGTCGTCCCCGGAGTACTAGCTGCTGCCGATCGATGTTTCGGTGTTTGTCTTGTTTGGTCTTTATTGTTTACACCTGTTTCCCATTATCTTGGATTGTATTCCCTATATTACCCCCTGTCTCACATTGGTTATTTTGTGTGTGATTGTTCTTTGTTATTTCGGCAGTTGCTTTGTATTACGGGCATTTGTGTTTTCCTCCCTGTTTGGAGGTTTGTTGTTTTGTACATTTATTTTTACTGTGTTCAGTAAAGTACGTTGCCAGCCGCTCTGTGTCCTGCGTTTGACTTCGCTGACCGCATACACGTTGCGTGACAGAATCACACACCTAGACATGGAGTCAGCAGGAGCAGCGGTGCCAGCTGGATCAATGGAGGAGCGCGTAACACAACAAGCGGCCATGATCCAGGCTCTGGCACCGCCATGGAACGGGTGATGAACACCTTGGAGTGATGGGAAAGAGGAGGTTTGCCCACACCTCCTCCTCCGATACCACCACCATCAGCTATACCCATCGCTTCATCTCCGGGGTCCAGTGGGATTCGGCTCTAGCTCCCGAGGGCTTATGATGGCACCGCGGCCGGGTGTCAGGGTTTCCTGCTCTAAGTGGAACTCTACCTGGCAACCATCCACCCGGTGCCCTCGGGATACGAGAGCGTGTCCGCCCTCATCTCCTGTCTGTCCGGCAAGGCGCTGGAGTGGGCCAACGCCGAGTGGGGGGGAATAGACGCCGCTACAGTCAACTATGCAGAGTTCACCCGCCGCTTCAGGGCGGTGTTCGATCATCCCCCAGAGGGGAAGGCGGCGAGTGAGCGTCTGTTCCACCTCAGACAGGGGAAGAGGAGCGCGCAGGAGTTCGCACTGGACTTCCGGACTCTGGCTGCCAATGCGGGATGGAATGAGAGGGCCCTCATCGACCACTACAGGTGCAGCCTGAGGGAGGACGTGCGTCGGGAATTGGCCTGCAGGGACACCAACCTAAGCTTCGATCAGCTGGTGGACATGTCGATTCGCCTAGATACCCTGTTGGCTACCCGCGGACGTCCGGAGTCGGGGCCGTCCATTCCATCCCCCAGCACTTCCGAGCCGAGCCCTATGGAGCTCGGGGGTGCTGGTGCTAGGGAGACTAGGATAGAGACCAGGAGAGAGGCCGTCCCCTGCACCAACTGTGGCCGCAGAGGACACACTGCGGGTCGGTGCTGGGGAGGGTCTCCTAGGAATCGAGGCAGTAGGCAGCGCACTGATGAGTCATTCCAGGTGAGTAAGCACCCAACTCACCCAGAGCTCTCTGTTGTACATATGTGTATTAAAGTTGTGTTTCCCAAGGTTTCTCCTCACTCCCAGCATAAGGCGCTAGTAGATTCAGGCGCAGCTGGGAATTTTATCGATCGCCGGTTCACGTATAAGTTAGGGATTCCTATTGTACCAGTTGATGTGCCCTTCCCCATCCATGCCGTAGATAGCCGCCCTTTGGGGTCGGGATTGATTAGGGAGGTCACAGCGCCACTTAAGATGAAGACGCAGGAGGGCCATGAGGAGATTATACGGTTATATTTGATTGACTCTCCTGCGTTTCCCGTGGTGTTGGGGCTTCCCTGGTTAACATCTCATGACCCCAACATTTCATGGCAACAGAGGGCTCTCAAGGGATGGTCTGATCAGTGTGTCGGGCGGTGTGTAGGTGTTTCCGTAGGGGCAACGACGGTGGAAAGTCCGAACCAAATTCCCACCATGCACATTCCTCCTGAGTATGCCGATTTGGCACTCGCCTTCTGTAAAAAGAAGGCGACTCAATTACCACCTCATCGACAGCGGGATTGTGCGATAGACCTCCAGGTAGGCGCTGCGCTTCCTCGTAGTCATGTGTATCCTCTGTCTCAGGAGGAGACGGCGGCTATGGAGACATACGTCACCGAATCTCTGAGACAGGGATACATACGATCGTCCACTTCCCCTGCGTCCTCGAGTTTCTTTTTTGTGAAGAAGAAGGATGGGGGTTTACGCCCGTGTATTGATTACCGTGGTCTCAATCAGATTACAATCAAATACAGCTATCCTCTCCCTCTGATTGCTAGTATGACGGAGTCATTACACGGGGCGCGATTCTTCACAAAATTGAATCTCAGGAGCGCGTACAACCTGGTGCGCATTAGGGAGGGAGATGAGTGGAAGACAGCATTCAGTACCACCTCGGGTCACTATGAGTACCTCGTCATGCCATACGGTTTAATGAATGCTCCTTCAGTCTTCCAATCGTTTGTGGATGAGATTTTCCGGGATTTGCATGGACAGGGTGTAGTGGTGTATATTGATGACATTCTAATATACTCTGCTACATGAGCCGAGCATGTGTCCCTGGTGCGTCGGGTGCTTGGTAGACTGTTGGAGCATTACCTGTATGCAAAGGCGGAGAAATGTCTGTTCTTCCAGGAGTCCATCTCCTTCCTGGGACATCGGTTGTCCGCGTCAGGGGTGGAGATGGAGATTGACCGCGTTTCAGCCGTACGTAATTGGCAGACTCCCACCACGGTGAAGGAGGTGCAGCGGTTTTTGGGTTTTGCCAATTACTACCGGAGGTTTATCCGGGGCTTTGGACAGGTAGCAGCTCCCATCACCTCCCTGCTAAAGGGGGGCCCAGTGCGTTTGCGGTGGTCGGCTGAGGCGGACAGGGCGTTTAGACATCTGAAGGACCTGTTCACCTCGGCTCCGGTGCTGGCACATCCGGATCCCTCTTTGGCGTTCCAAGTTGAGGTGGATGCGTCCGAGGCGGGGATCGGTGCTATACTGTCTCAGCGCTCGGGCACGCCTCCAAAACTCTGCCCCTGTGGAGCGCAATTATGACGTGGGGGACAGGGAGCTGCTAGCGGTGGTTCAAGCCCTAAAGGTGTGGAGGCATTGGCTTGAGGGGGCTAAACACCCTTTTCTCATTCTGACTGACCATCGTAACCTGGAGTACATCCGGGCAGCGAGGAGACTGAACCCTCGTCAGGCTAGGTGGGCCATGTTTCTTACCCGATTTGTATTTAAGCTCACTTATAGACCAGGGTCACAGAACGCTAAGGCAGACGCCCTGTCCCGACGATATGACACAGAGGAGAGGTCCATTGAGCCCACTCCCATACTTCCGGAGTCTTGTCTGGTGGCACCGGTGGTGTGGGAGGTCGATGCGGACATCGAGCGGGCGTTACGTGCCGACCCTACTCCCCCACAGTGTCCAGAGGGACGGTAGTACGTGCCGCTCGAGGTCCGTGATCGTCTGATATATTGGGCTCACACGTCACCCTCCCCTGGTCATCCTGGTATTGGTCGGACAGTGCACTGCCTTAGTGGGAAGTACTGGTGGCCCACCTTAGCTAGGGATGTGAGGGTTTACGTTTCTTCCTGCTCGGTGTGCGCCCAGTGTAAGGCGCCTAGACACCTGCCCAGAGGGAAGTTACAACCCCTACCCGTTCCACAACGGCCGTGGTCTCACCTATCGGTGGATTTTGTCACGGACCTTCCCCTCTCCCAGGGGAACACCACGATCTTGGTCGTTGTGGATCGGTTTTCTAAGGCCTGCCGTCTCATTCCTATGCCAGGTCTCCCTACAGCCCTACAAATGGCCGACGCCCTGTTTACTCACGTCTTCCGGCACTACGGGGTGCCTGAGGATATAGTGTCTGATCGGGGTCCCCAGTTCACCTCTAGAGTCTGGAGGGCGTTTATGGAACGTCTGGGGGTCTCGATTAGCCTGACCTCGGGTTTTCACCCTGAGAGTAATGGGCAGGTGGAGAGAGTAAACCAGGATGTGGGTAGGTTTCTGAGGTCCTATTGCCAGGTCCGGCAGGAGGAGTGGTCGGGGTATATCCCCTGGGCAGAGATAGCCCAAAACTCACTCCGCCACTCCTCCACTAATCTTACGCCTTTTCAGTGTGTGCTGGGTTATCAGCCGGTCCTGGCACCCTGGCATCAGAGCCAGATCGAAGCCCCTGCGGTGGATGAGAGGTTTCGGCGCTCGGAGGAAACATGGAACGCTGCGCATGTCCATCTGCAGCGGGCTATCAGGCGGAAAAAGGCGAGCGCCGATCGCCACCGCAGTGAGGCTCCGGTGTATGCACCGGGAGATCGGGTCTGGCTCTCGACCTGAAACCTGCCCCTTCGCCTGCCCTGCCGGAAGCTGGGTCGGCGGTTTGTGGGGCCATTTAAAGTCCTGAGGAGATTGAACAAAGTATGTTATAGGTTACAACTGCCCATTAATTACCGCATTAACCCCTCGTTCCATGTGTGTGTCTCTCCTCATGCCGGTGGTAGCTGGTCCACTCCAGGAGAATGAGGTACGAGAGGCTCCTCCGCCCCCACTAGACATCGAGGGGGCTCCGGCGTACTCAGTCCGTTCCATCATGGATTCGAGGCGTCTGCAGTATCTCGTGGAGTGGGAGGGGTACGGTCCGGAGGAACGGTGCTGGGTCCCTAGGAGGGACATCCTAGATCCCTCCCTGTTGAGGGATTTCCACCAGAGTCATCCGACTCGCCCTGCTCCGCGTCCTCCTGGCCGTCCCTGAGGCCAGGGTCGGCGCACGGCTGGAGCTGCGCGTCAAGGGGGGGGTACTGTCACGGATTCAGCCGAGAGTCCCTAACAACTCTCAATAAGTATTTATTGTCCTTAGAGTCCCTAACAACTCTCAATAAGTCTATCTGATCCTTAGAGTCCCTAACAACTCTCAATAAGTATTTCTGGTCCTTAGAGTTCCTAACAACTCTCAATAAGTCTTTCTGGTCCTTAGAGTCCCTAACAACTCTCAATAAGTATTTCTGATCCTTAGAGTCCCTAACAACTCTCAATAAGTATTTCTGGTCCTTGGAGTCCCTAACAACTCTCAATACGTATTTCTGGTCCTTAGAGTCCCTAACAACTCTCAATATGTATTTCTGGTCCTTAGAGTCCCTATCAACTCTCAATAAGTGTTTCTGATCCTTAGAGTCCCTAACAACTCTCAATAAGTCTATCTGATCCTTAGAGTCCCTAACAACTCTCAATAAGTCTTTCTGGTCCTTAGAGTCCCTAACAACTCTCAATAATTATTTCTGGTCCTTAGAGTCCCTAACAACTCTCAATAAGTATTTCTGGTACTTTCACTGCCGTATGGATCTTCTGATGGTCTGTTCTTCATGCTGGGCTGCTGCCAGAGCTGTGCTTTCAGCCTCTTCAACAGTGTCTGTGTCCTGATGGTCTGTTGCTGGCCCATTAGAAGATCACAACGAATTATCCGTAGAACAGCGCCATTTTCTTTTTATATGTTGTATGACCTTGGCTGTACTTCAGTGATCACTGTTCCTTTCTGTGTCCATGTGTTTATTTTGTCTTTGTCCCTCACGTTATCCCCAAGTTGGAGTTCAGGCAGATTTCTTGTCCCTCACGTTGTCCCCAGGTTGGCATTCAGGCAGGTTTCCTGTCTCTCACGTTGTCCCCAGGTTGGAGTCCAGACAGGTTTCTTGTCCCTCACATTGTCCCCAGGTTGGCATTCAGGCAGGTTTCTTGTCCCTCACATTGTCCCCAGGTTGGAGTTCAGGCAGATTTATTGTCCCTCACGTTTTCCCCAGGTTGGCATTCAGACAGGTTTCTTGTCCCTCACGTTGTCCCCAGGTTGGAGTCCAGACAGGTTTCTTGTCCCTCACGTTGTTCCCAAGTTGGCATTCAGGCAGGTTCTTGTCCCTCACGTTGTCCCCAAGTTGGAGTTCAGGCAGATTTATTGTCCCTCACGTTTTCCCCAGGTTGGCATTCAGACAGGTTTCTTGTCCCTCACGTTGTCCCCAGGTTGGAGTTCAGACAGGTTTCTTGTCCCTCACGTTGTCCCCAGGATGGCATTCAGGCAAGTTTCCTGTCCCTCACGTTGTCCCCAGGTTGGAGTTCAGGCAGGTTTCTTGTCCCTCACGTTGTACCCAAGTTGGCATTCAGGCAGGTTTCTTGTACCTCACATTGTCCCCAGGTTGGAGTTCAGGCAGGTTTCTTGTACCTCACGTTGTCCCCAGGTTGGAGTTCAGGCAGGTTTCTTGTACCTCAGGTTGTGCCCAGGTTGGAGTTCAGGCAGGTTTCTTGTCCCTCACGTTGTCCCCAGGTTGGAGTTCAGGAAAGTTTTTTGTACCTCACGTTGTCTCCAGGTTGGAGTTCAGGCAGGTTTCTTGTCCCTCACGTTGTCCCCAGGTTGGCATTCAGGCAGGTTTCTTGTCCCTCACGTTGTCTCCAGGTTGGAGTTCAGGCAGGTTTCTTGTCCTTCACGTTGTCTCCAGGTTGGAGTTCTGGCAGGTGTCTTGTATCTCACATTGTCCCCAGGTTGGAATTCAGGCAGGTTTCTTGTCCCTCACGTTGTCTTCAGGTTGGAGTTCAGGCAGGTTTCTTGTCCTTCACGTTGTCTCCAGGTTGGAGTTCAGGCAGGTGTCTTGTACCTCACATTGTCCCCTGGATGGAATTCAGGCAGGTTTCTTGTCCCTCACGTTGTCCCCAGGTTGGAGTTCAGGAAATTTTTTGTACCTCACGTTGTCTCCAGGTTGGAGTTCAGGCAGGTTTCTTGTCCCTCACGTTGTCCCCAGGTTGGCATTCAGGCAGGTTTCTTGTCCCTCACGTTGTCTCCAGGTTGTTAGTTCAGGCAGGTTTCTTGTCCTTCACGTTGTCTCCAGGTTGGAGTTCAGGCAGGTCTCTTGTACCTCACATTGTCCCCTGGATGGAATTCAGGCAGGTTTCCTGTCTCTCACGTTGTCCCCAGGTTGGAGTTCAGGCAGGTTTCTTGTCCTTCACGTTGTCTCCAGGTTGGCATTCAGGCAGGTTTCTTGTACCTCACGTTGTCCCCAGGTTGGAGTTCAGGCAGGTTTCTTGTCCCTCACGTTGTCCCCAAGTTGGCATTCAGGCAGGTTCTTGTCCCTCACGTTGTCCCCAAGTTGGAGTTCAGGCAGATTTATTGTCCCTCACATTGTCCCCAAGTTGGCATTCAGACAGGTTTCTTGTCCCTCACGTTGTCCCCAGGTTGGAGTTCAGACAGGTTTCTTGTCCCTCACGTTGTCCCCAGGTTGGCATTCAGGCAGGTTTCTTGTCCCTCACGTTGTCCCCAGGTTGGAGTTCAGGCAGGTTTCTTGTCCCTCACGTTGTACCCAAGTTGGCATTCAGGCAGGTTTCTTGTACCTCACATTGTCCCCAGGTTGGAGTTCAGGCAGGTTTCTTGTCCCTCACGTTGTCCCCAGGTTGGAGTTCAGGCAGGTTTCTTGTACCTCAGGTTGTCCCAGGTTGGAGTTCAGGCAGGTTTCTTGTACCTCAGGTTGTGCCCAGGTTGGAGTTCAGGCAGGTTTCTTGTCCCTCACGTTGTCCCCAGGTTGGAGTTCAGGAAAGTTTTTTGTACCTCACATTGTCTCCAGGTTGGAGTTCAGGCAGGTTTCTTGTCCCTCACGTTGTCCCCAG
Organism: Coregonus clupeaformis; assembly: GCF_020615455.1. NCBI lineage: Eukaryota > Metazoa > Chordata > Actinopteri > Salmoniformes > Salmonidae > Coregonus > Coregonus clupeaformis. The sequence goes on along the minus strand of NC_059192.1, from coordinate 74,838,548 downwards.
GTTGGCATTCAAGCAGGTTTCTTGTCCCTCACGTTGTCTCCAGGTTGGAGTTCAGGCAGGTGTCTTGTACCTCACATTGTCCCCAGGTTGGAATTCAGGCAGGTTTCTTGTCCCTCACGTAGTCTTCAGGTTGGAGTTCAGGCAGGTTTCTTGTCCCTCACGTTGTGCCCAGTTTGGAGTTCATGCAGGTGTCTTGTTCCTCACGTTGTCCCCAGGTTGGAGTTCAGGTAGGTTTCTTGTCCCTCTGTCGTAGTAGAACTTTTGCTTTGTTTTTGTTGTTCCTTGAACTTCCTCACTTTCTCTCCCTCTTTCGTTTTTAGGAGGTTTTCCTTGATGGGTCAGTTGGTCCTCAGTCTGCATCCCATGAGGAGCTGTGCTGGTCAAAACCCACACTCAAGTGTCGTCGTGCGGTATACAAGCAGTCTCCTGTAGAAAGCAGTTCCACTGTCTTTTGATTAGTACATCAGTCTCTTCACTGTCTGAACAGATTTATCCACCAGTTTGTTCGATTGTGGGAAGTGTGGACTTGATGTAGTGTGGACGAAGTCCCAGTCCTTGCTGAATTGTTTGAACTTTGCATTAGAGAATTGCGGTCCATTATCGCTGAAGACTTCACTTGCCAGCCCGTGTCAGGAGAATATGGATTTCATACAGGTTATCTCTGCGGTGGTGGTGTTCTGCCTACAAACCCTCTGTAGCTCAGTTGGTAGAGCATGGAGTTTGCAACGCCAGGGTTGTGGGTTCGATTCCCACGGGGGGCCAGTATGAAAATGTATGCACTGTAAGTTGCTCTGGATAAGAGCGTCTGCTAAATGACTGAAATGTAAACCTCTGGATACAGGGAGTAGGAGTCTGTGTCTGGAGAATGTGACAGACAAATTATCAAACTGCATGTCTGAAATACCAGCAGAGCCATTAAAGCCCCACCCTGCAGCTGAGAGACCAGACCAAAAGGTAGGAGCTGACCTTTTCACGTGTAATGGAATGGATTACCTCCCTGTATTCAGAGGTTTGTAGGCTGAACACCACCGCTTGCAGACGCTTTGATAACCTGTATGAAATCCATATTCATGTAGTTGACCATGCCGTTAAACCTCTGGACTTTTTGCTCTTTGGTTTTGGCATGTTATCAACAGCAGATATTTTTTTCGGGTCAAGTCTGATGCCTTCACTGCTGATGATGTCTCCAACGAAAGTCAAGTCCGTCACAAGCTGGCATTTCTCTCTGTTCAGTTTCAAGTTTGCTTTCCTTGTTGCTTCCAGCACTTTTTTCAGTCTTGCGTCGTGCTCTGCTTTCCCCATACAATAATGTCTTTCATAGACGGAAATATCCACATAGAACTCCTCTAGTTGACTTTCACTCACTTTATCTATTTGGTGGATCTAGATGGTTTAGTATTTTGTTTAAAAGCTCTGATGAAGGCTATACATAATGCATTATGGACTGGATCTTAACTTGAGGAACGCACAAAACAGGTTTTCTCATAAATCTTGTATTGATGTTCATGGGAGACTTGGGTAAATTTGAGGTTACACATGGCACATGGATTTGAAGTGAGGAAATCTTTAGTCAAAAGCTCATTGCTCCCCCCCTGTTTCCTGGTTGACCACTGGGCCTGAGGATTGAGGTAAATAGAATAGACCTGTAATACCAGATTAAATTTGGTGACATATGTCAATAGTAGAATGAGTTGGAATACAAAGAAGATGACTGTATTTTCTCTTGTCTCAGATCATATTTTGGCTCCATCTTGCTGCTGGGGTTATCATAATGATGTTGGTGTGGCTGGTTTGTTGGAAAATTTTAGGTGAACCTTAGTGGAGTCAAACTAAAACGTGACCTCTCGTTTGAACCTCTAAAAAGATCCATCAATTCCATAATCCATCAATTATCTTTCCAGTATGGTAGCGAGATGAACGGCAAATACAATAGACTTCAAGTTGTGTCAATGAGCACACCCTCTTCATTACTGTAGGTCGTACTTTCAATGTGCCTTTTTCTTTCCAGAGGCTGGTAATCTATACCAACGGTGGCTAGTTTCTCTGCTGTCTTTTCTATGATGCTCACTGTTGTCAGGCAGATGTTTTATTAACTCCTTGTATTTTTGCAACAGATGTGAGCTGTTGTAATCACACAAAGCGAGTGAAGGCCCCGGAAGAGGGACACCACATACACACACACTCACACACACACACACAACAGGACACTGCTGTTAGAAAGGAGGCGACAAAATGTGGTCATCCATCACTGGACGACACACACACACACACACACACACACACACACACACACACACACACACACACACACACACAGAGAGATATGACTGTAACATCTGGCACAAATCAAAACCCAGTACACAGACCTCTGATGTCACATAGGGGGGAAGGGGAGGGAGGCATAACTAGGACTGATCTAGGAGCAGATGACGGGTTCATTGGGTTAAAGTGGCATTTGGTTCAGTAGAACTGAGATGCTGTTGATCCCTTTATCAGAAATAGTTACAAATAAATACCAGAAACACATCAAATATAAAAAACAGGATTAGATTTTTTCTAACACATCAAATATTGATTATAGCCAAAGATGCAAAACACACAAGTCCATTTACATGGCACATGAGAGGAAATATCATCACTGTTTGGTCTGAGATGCTATCAGGCTTATTGGTTTGTCCATAGTCCATAAAGCATAAAGAAAGCAGAGCTCCTCTACAATGCTCTGTCAAGCTGAAATGAGAAGAGCTGGGATCATGCTCTGTAAGGTTACACTGACCTTGTGCCAATTATAATGTCATAAAAAAGCAGCTTGGCATTGCTGTTCTCGAGAAAGGAAGGTTGAAATGAGAGAGAGAGAGAAAAGGAAGGAGAGAAGGGGGGAGATAGAGAGTAGGAGAGAGAGAGAGAGAGAGAGAGAGAGAGAGAGAGAGAGAGAGAGAGAGAGAGAGAGAGAGAGAGAGAGAGAGAGAGAGAGAGAGAGAGAGAGAGAGAGAGAGAGAGAGAGAGAGAGAGAGAGAGAGAGAGAGAGAGAGAGAGAGAGAGAGAGAGAGAGAGAGAGAGAGAGAAAGAGAGAGCGAGAGAAAGTAGGAGAGAGAAAGAGAAAGAGAGAGAGAGAAAGAGAGAGAGAGAGAGAGAGAGAGAGAGAGAGAGAGAGAGAGAGAGAGAGAGAGAGAGAGAGAGAGAGAGAGAGAGAGAGAGAGAGAGAGAGAGAGAGAGAGAGAGAAAGAGAAAGAGAGAGAGAGAGAGAGAGAGAGAGTAGGAGAAAGAGAAAGAGAGAGAGAGAGTAGGAGAACGATTGGTTTGGAAAGTGCAAGGCCATTGAAATAGACACAATGAGGAGTAACTTGAGCTCCATTCAACCCCAGTACTGTACAGTGCAAAGCTCTTTCCATGAGCACAGCAAACAGGGTAGGAGAAGACAATGTTTGGACAACTATTTTATACAAAGTGACATTCTGTTGAATTTCAACAAGATGTGTCTGGAGGAAATGTCCCTGAATGCAAAACAGGCCCAAGTACTTACTGTAGTTACTGTAGTTACTGTAGTTGTGTAATTGTAAGAAAAGATCCGTCTCTGTCTCTCCAAATCCATCCATATACTGCAGGGAAATCAACACCAATGGGTTTGCTCTTGTGCATGACACAAGAGCAAACCCATTCAAACCCATTCATTCAGTTCCATTCCATGAAAACTCACTTCCATTCAGTTCCATTTGACTCCTGGTGCAGGGGGATTTCCTGGAGATTCTTGATGTTTATGACATCACCCATCCAATTCCTGTCCTGATCTCCCTCTAGGCTGACATACAGGAGGAGGGGTATCATCATGTGGTCCACTACAGGATTAAAGCCTTACAATACACACACACACACACACAGAACACACAACACAAACACACACACAGATATAGAAAACTGACTGGGTGAAAGAGGAATAGAGCGATAGAGGGATCATGAAATAACAAACAATGTGTTGAGTGCTATTTTGTGTCAAAGGGGGGATGAGAGAGGAAGTGCATTTAGCTCTCATACTGTAAACTTGTGACTAAAGCCTTAACCGCAGTGTGTGTGTGTGTGTACATGCAACTGTCTTTGTGTGTGTGTGTGTGTGTGCGTGTGTGTGTGTGTGTGTGTGTGTGTGCGTGCATAGCCATAGTGTGGCCATAGGATGTGGTCGTATTGTTCTGGTGAGATGCTATTTGTAGGAGTGTGTTTACTCTCTGAGCTCTATTCAATCTGGATCGCTGAACCGTTACAGATTGCGCAATAGAAATGTAAAGGTAATTTCCGATTGAGCTGACATATGCAGCGTTTACGTGAATGCAGGAGCACACAGGTTTCTAGAACCAACCACAGAATGACTGTCAGAACACACAGAACACACAGAACACAGAACACAGCCAGCCGAGGAATAACTGCACATTCTTATGTGCTGCTTTTTTCTGAATTATTTCCATAAACTCCCTTATCTTGGGTTTGGAAACAGCCCCTCTCACTGCCTGGCTGGCTAGTGAGTCTGCTGGTATTGAATAGCACACAGCTTGTTGGACTTGACTTCAGTTAGTCTGAATATTCAGCCTCAACAATCAATTACAGTATAAGAGATGATTGTTCTTTTCATGATTTGATGGCAAGACCAAAGACCTCTGAGACATTTTTCAAAATGAACCACAAAACTCCAAAAATGTTGTTAGTCTGTTCAGTCTTACATACAGTACCAGTCAAAAGTTTGGACACACCTACTCATTCAAGGCTTTTTCTTTATTTTTACTATTTTTTTACATTGTAGAATAACGGTAAAGACATCAAAACTATGAAAGAACACATATGGAATCATGTAGTAACCAAAAAAGTGTTCAACAAATCAAAGTATACAGTGGGGAAAAAAGTATTTAGTCAGCCACCAATTGTGCAAGTTCTCCCACTTAAAAAGATGAGAGAGGCCTGTAATTTTCATCATAGGTACACGTTAACTATGACAGACAAAATGAGAAGAAAAAAAATCCAGAAAATCACATTGTAGGATTTTTAATGAATTTATTTGCAAATTATGGTGGAAAATAAGTATTTGGTCAATAACAAAAGTTTCTCAATACTTTGTTATATACCCTTTGTTGGCAATGACACAGGTCAAACGTTTTCTGTAAGTCTTCACAAGGTTTTCACACACTGTTGCTGGTATTTTGGCCCATTCCTCCATGCAGATCTCCTCTAGAGCAGTGATGTTTTGGGGCTGTCGCTGGGCAACACGGACTTTCAACTCCCTCCAAAGATTTTCTATGGGGTTGAGATCTGGAGACTGGCTAGGCCACTCCAGGACCTTGAAATGCTTCTTACGAAGCCACTCCTTCGTTGCCCGGGCGGTGTGTTTGGGATCATTGTCATGCTGAAAGACCCAGCCACGTTTCATCTTCAATACCCTTGCTGATGGAAGGAGGTTTTCACTCAAAATCTCACGATACATGGCCCCATTAATTTTCCTTTACACGGATCAGTCGTCCTGGTCCCTTTGCAGAAAAACAGCCCCAAAGCATGATGTTTCCACCCCCATGCTTCACAGTAGGTATGGTGTTCTTTGGATGCAAATCAGCATTCTTTGTCATCCAAACACGACGAGTTGAGTTTTTACCAAAAATTTCTATTTTGGTTTCATCTGACCATATGATATTCTCCCAATCCTCTTCTGGATCATCCAAATGCACTCTAGCAAACTTCAGACGGGCCTGGACATGTACTGGCTTAAGCAGGGGGACACATCTGGCACTGCAGGATTTGAGTCCCTGGCGGCGTAGTGTCTATACTGATGGTAGGCTTTGTTACTTTGGTCCCAGCTCTCTGCAGGTCATTCACTAGGTCCCCCCGTGTGGTTCTGGGATTTTTGCTCACCATTCTTGTGATCATTTTGACCCCACGGGGTGAGATCTTGCGTGGAGCCCCAGATCGAGGGAGATTATCAGTGGTCTTGTATGTCTTCCATTTCCTAATAATTGCTCCCACAGTTGATTTCTTCAAACCAAGCTGCTTACCTATTGCAGATTCAGTCTTCCCAGCCTGGTGCAGGTCTACAATTTTGTTTCTGGTGTCCTTTGACAGCTCTTTGGTCTTGGCCATAGTGGAGTTTGGAGTGTGACTGTTTGAGGTTGTGGACAGGTGTCTTTTATACTGATAACAAGTTCAAACAGGTGCCATTAATACAGGTAACGAGTGGAGGACAGAGGAGCCTCTTAAAGAAGAAGTTACAGGTCTGTGAGAGCCAGAAATCTTGCTTGTTTGTAGGTGACCAAATACTTATTTTCCACCATCATTTGCAAATAAATTCATAAAAAATCCTACAATGTGATTTTCTGGATATTTTTTTCTCAATTTGTCTGTCATAGTTGACGTGTACCTATGATGAAAATTACAGGCCTCTCTCATCTTTTTAAGTGGGAAAACTTGCACAATTGGTGGCTGACTAAATACTTTTTTTCCCCACTGTATTTTAGATTTTAGATTCTTCAAATAGCCACCCTTTGCCTTGATGACAGCTTTGCACACTCTTGGCATTCTCTCAACCAGTTTCATGAGGTAGTCACCTAAAATGCATTTCAATTAACAGGTGTGCCTTCTTAAAAGTTAATTGGTGGAATTTATTTCCTTCTTAATGCGTTTGAGCCAATCAGTTGTGTTGTGACAAGGTAGGGGGGGTATACAGAAGATAGCCCTATTTTGTAAAAGACCAAGTCCATATTATGGCAAGAACAGCTCAAATAAGCAAAGAGAAACGACAGCCATCATTACTTTAAGACTTGAAGGTCAGTCAATACGGAAAATGTGCAGTTGCAAAAACCATCAAGCGCTATGATGAAACTGGCTCTCATGAGGACCGCCACAGGAATGGAAGACCCAGAGTTACCTCTGCTGCAGAGGATAAGTTCATTAGAGTTACCAGCCTCAGAATTTGCAGGCCAAATTAATTATTCACAGAGTTGAAGTAACAGACACATCTCAACATCAATTGTTCAAAGGAGACTGTGTGAATCAGGCCTTCATGGTCGAATTGCTGCAAAGAAACCACTACTAAAGGACACCAATAAGAAGAAGAGACTTTGCTTTGACCAAGAAACACGAGCAATGGTAATTAGACCGGTGGAAATGTGTCCTTTGGTCTGGAGTCTAAATTTGAGATTTTTGGTTCCAACCGCCGTGTCTTTGTGAGACGCAGAGTAGGTGAACGGATTATCTCTGCATGTGTATTTCCCACTGTAAAGCATGGAGGAGGAGTTGTTATGGTGTGGGGGTGCTTTGCTGGTGACACTCTCTATGATTTATTTAGAATTCAAGGCACACTTAACCAGCATGGCTACCACAGCATTCTGCAGCGATACGCCATCCCATCTGGTTTGGGCTTAGTGGGACTATCATTTGTTTTTCAACAGGACAGTGACCCAACACACCTCCAGGCTGTGTAAGGGCTATTTTACCAAGAAGGAGAGTGATGGAGTGCTGCATCAGATGACCTGGCCTCCACAATTCCCCGACCTCAACCCAACTGAGATGGTTTGGGATGAGTCGGACCGCAGAGTGAAGGAAAAGCAGCCAACAAGTGCTCAGCATATGTGGGAACTCCTTCAAGAACGTTGGAACAACATTCCAGGTGAAGCTGGTTGAGAGAATGCCAAGAGTGTGCAAAGCTGTCATCAAGGCAAAGGGTGGCTATTTGAAGAATCTCAAATATAAAATATATTGTGTTTAACACTTTTTTGGTTACTACATGATTCTGTTATTTCATAGTTTTGATGTCTTCACTATTATTCTACAATGTAAAAAATAGTAAAAATAAAGAAAAGCCCTGGAATGAGTAGGTGTGTCCAAATCTTTGAATGGTACTGTACGCTTCATTCAGATGTCCTTTTCATGTTCATCTCCTATTTAACACTTATCTAAAGTCGGCTGGCTCCAGGACTTCCTATCCAGATCATAGTTAGATCCCACATTGTCACCAGACAGACATGGGACAGCATCCAAACACAGCCTCAGCAATGCCTCAATGCCTTACAGCCTCCAGCCAAGACCAACCTGCTGAATGGATGAATGATTATATTAATACAAGTTTGCCTAAGGCTTACATCAAAGATCATATCCTAGCTCTTGACACATGGCAAACAATGTATTAGTCAACTCCTTCTTAGTGAGAAACCCCCTGCCTGTCTGGAGACGGTGTGGGTTTAGGTTTGAATTGTATGTGTATAGTATCTTAATCAATCCCTGTCTGTGGTTCTGTCCACAAGATTCCTCAGTGTGTGGAGTTGAACCCCTCATTATACTTGAGTCAGGCTGTTCCTTTGATCCAGCAGTTCAGGTGCTGACGGCTGCTTCCAGGGGGTGGCCTTGATTAGCAGCTCGTTAGAGGTTTACTGTATAAAGGTTGTGTGTGTGAGTGTGCATGTGAACGTCCTCGGCGGGGGTGGCCGAGTTCAAAGACTAACTGTAAATACAACGTTGAGTGTTGTTGGATGAGGAGAAGTTTTAGAGGAAATCACTGCCCCCTTGTGAGAGAACATAGTAGTACAAAGTCTTAAAGAACAGTACATGGAAATCATAGGTCTGCCTTGGTCAAGCAGTGGTACGGTGATAGCATACCCGACACGAAGACATGTGACTACACAGAATGGAAGAGAGGCAGTGAATACGACGGCCCAGAGCAGACTGGGTGTGTCCAGATGGGCAGACAGACAGTGGACACAGGGAAGGGTGTGTCCAGATGGGCAGACAGACAGTGGACACAGGGAAGGGTGTGTCCAGATGGGCAGACAGACAGTGGACACAGGGCAGGGTGTGTCCAGATGGGCAGACAGACAGTGGACGCAGGGAAGGGTGTGTCCAGTTTGGAGGGCAGTCTGTCTGTTTGTGATGGGCTGGCAGGCAGCATTAGGATTAGGGAACTTCCCAATCATGAAAAGTACTCAATAAAGCTGCTCAATGCGCTCTGCTCTGAGTCAGATCACTGGGTTTATCTGTAGTACGGCTACTGTGTGTGTGTGTGTATGTGTGTGTATGTGTGTGTGTTCTGAACTTCTGTTTCACATCTCTCCTCTCCCTGTGTCTCCAGCTGGCAGGTGTAGCGCGGTAGGGGGCAGTAGAGAGCATGGCTGAGCCCAGCCAGAGCCAGCCCCAGGAGAGCAGCAGTTTGCAGAGGAAGAAACCTCCATGGCTCAGAGTGGACATCCCCCCACAGCTGTCCCTGGATGAGCACTTAACATTCATACAGGTATGAGGAAACACCTCTCACTCACACTCACACACATCTTACATTACAGATACAATGCAACTGCATAGACACTGAAAACACACTTACAAAGGTACAACACACACAATACATACAGTTACTGTAATGTGGCCTACATACAGGTACAGTTACTGTAACCTGGCCTACATACAGGTACAGTTACTGTAATGTGGCCTACATACAGGTACAGTTACAGTAATGTGGCCTACATACAGGTACAGTTACTGTAATCTGGCCTACATACAGGTACAGTTACTGTAATCTGGCCTAAATACAGGTTCAATAGATGCATTGCAAGCGTACAATAGACACCAGCTACAGTAAATCCACTGAGCTATTGAGGAGCAATATCTTTTTGTTGTCTGGTGTGTGTTGCAGCCGGTCAAGAGGCAGGGGTTCCTGCGCAGTGTGAGCATGCCCGGTGAGAACACACAATCAGGCATTGCAACCTTTGACCCCAGCAATTATCTCCGACCCCCTCTGCAGCGCCAGCCCTCCATCACAGAGACCATCAAGAGGTGAGACACCACACACAATGCGTGTATCACACACCACAACATCCACTCTCCTTGCTTAACTGCTTACTACTACTGCATGCCCTGAATATATTTTCTAAACCCGGACTTTACTGTCTCTCCTTCCTCTTCTTCCAGCTGATCTGAACTCTTTTTATTGATATTTTTCCTTTTCTCTCTTTTATTTCCCACTCTCCCTCCTTTCTCTTTGTGCTTTCCTCCTTTCTCCTGCTCTGCCTACCTGCCTCCCCCCCGTCTGGTGTGTGTGTGTAGTAAGAAGAGGGTGCATTTCAAGCGGGTCAACACGGTCCCTCCTAAGGGCCAGAGGGGCCCCCGACGGGTGTCTGTACTCCGCAGGCGCTCCTGTGTCCCCAAACTGGTCACCCGGCGCTGCTCGTCCATCTCCAAACAAATCATCAAGTAAGAGAGAGAGAGGTAGGAGGGAGGGGGAGAGATAGAGAGGAAGGAGGGAGTGGGAGAGAGAGAGGGAGGAGGGAGGGGGAGAGATAGAGAGAGAGGGAGGAGGGAGGGGGAGAGATAGAGAGAGAGGGAGGAGGGAGGGGGAGAGAGAGAGAAAGGGAGGAGGAGGGAGAGAGAGAGAGAGAGAGGGAGGAGGAGAGAGAGAGAGGGAGGAGGGAGGGGGAGAGAGAGAGAGGGAGGGAGGAAGAAAAGAAAGGAACAACGGTTCCTTAGATTAAGATCATGTGTCAATACCGTTTTAGAATCCCTTGAAGGTATCACATGACCTGTGACTCAGGAGGAATCTCTCTCTCTCTCTCTCTCTCTCTCTCTCTCTCTCTCTCTCTCTCTCTCTCTCTCTCTCTCTCTCTCTCTCTCTCTCTCTCTCTCTCTCTCTCTCTCTCTCTCTCTCTCTCTCTCTCTCTCTCTCTCTCTCTCTCTCTCTCTCTCTCTCTCTCTCTCTCTCTCTCTCTCTCTCTCTCTCTCTCTCTCTCTCTCTCTCTCTCTCTCTCTCTCTCTCTCTCTCTCTCTCTCTCTCTCTCTCTCTCTCTCTCTCTCTCTCTCTCTCGTAAGGGTTGGTGTGAGGTGTGACCCAGGTGCGGTGCAGGTTAGACAGTAGGCAGAGATGGTGCAATAAGGAACTTTACTGATGGTCCAGAAGCCAGGATACAAAATAACAGACTTTACACGAAAAATGAAGGTGGAGCAAATAAGACTCCAAAAAACAGGCAGACAGCCAAAAATACGAAATAAATAAACAGGGAGAACACTTCTCACGTACCTGTCCATACGTCCCGCGATCAGACACTGATTAGTACTGCTTGGCATAGTGAAACTAGCAGAGAAAACTGAGCAAGGGAACACAGGAAAGTGAGGGCATAAATACACAGGTGAATCAGATAGCCACAGGTGACACCAATAGGAAGATGATTATTCCCGACTGTGAGTGAGGAGGGGCCTAAGGTTGTCGGAGGATGACACCTAGTGGGGCGCTCTGGAACTGCAACCCACTCCTGTAACACAACCTCCCTCGTTTCTTTCTGTCCTCCTAATCTCTCTCTCTTCCTGAGAAGTGCTGGTATGTTACGTAGTGGGAGCATTGGCCTGTTTACACACACTCCCCAAACAGAGAGTGAGAGAGGGACAGAGAGAGAGAGAGAGAGAGAGAGAGAGAGAGAGAGAGAGAGAGAGAGAGAGAGAGAGAGAGAGAGAGAGAGAGAGAGAGAGAGAGAGAGAGAGAGAGAGAGAGAGAGAGAGAGAGAGAGAGAGAGAGAGAGAGAGAGAGTAGGAGAGAGAGAGAGTCAATCTCTTTATGGAAGACTCCTTTGTCTCAGCTAGCTGACAGAGAGAGAGAGAGAGAGAGAGAGAGAGAGAGAGAGAGAGTCAAGGAAGAACAAGAGAGAGATAGAGAAAGGGGGAGAGGTGTGTAAAAGTGTGTTAGGAAGGTGGGAAAAGAGATTCATAGAGAGCAGATCTGTAGATCTGTTGTCCATTCCCACTGAGGATCAGGCAGCTGGAGAGAGAAGGTGGGAAGAGCTCACAACCTCAAGTTTAGAATTGAATTAAAGGAATATTAGAGAGAGAAGACAGTTTTGAGGAGAACTAGATACTGAATACTTTTAAGCGTAGTAGACGGATCACAGATCATAGCCTGGAGATTAGGGAATTGAAGAGATCCCTGGAGGAGATACAGACGAGAAGATCACACTGCGTTAAGTTGCTCTCAAGTTCAGAGAGCAAATCTAATTCTGTTGAATTCAAAGTCTGTTGGATTGCATCTCAAAGTGCGCAGTGCTGCAGGAGAAAGACAATTATTTAGGAGTCACACTGGAGGTCAGCCAGCAATGGCTTCTAGACAACACATTCTCCTAGTGTGATTATTTGGTCTGAGTATCATCAGCTTTGCCAGGCCGTTTGGTTAACCGTCTCCGGGAAGAACAAACTACTAAATGGAAGTACATTTCACATCAGCACCCAGTGGATGTATAGCAGCGCTCAGCCTCAATTGACCCTTGATTGTTCTCAGCAGCTGTGAACCAGAGGTTTGCGTGGGGTCAGAGGTTGGACAGGGGTTAGGGGTGAGACCAGGACAGTATGTGGTTGTGGCTCCAGCCTGCTGCAGCTCTGTGTGAGCCTGAGGCATGACCCTACCTGCCTCCTGGGACTGGGACGGACTTGACAGTTAGGAGGACTTGGGGTGGGGCGGATGCCTGGATAGTCAGGAAGACTAGAGGGAAGAGTGGGGAGAGGTACGTTAGTCTGTTGGAATGGAATGCGGGGGGGGTTGCTGGACAGGTAAGACAGTGTGGGACTGCGTAGAGGAATAGGGAGGGAGGGAGGGATCACTGAAAGTATTTTACAAAGGAGCCATTTTTCGTTTTATTTGTCATAGTTGAGAGATGCTTGTTTTTACGATGTTAGGTTCTGCAAAGTGACTAACATGTAATAGAACAAGGCCCTGATAGCACTGATCAGTGTGATGTAAATAAGGACGTTCAACCCTCACTAAATGTCTCTCCCAAAGCTACGCATTTCTTGCAAGGGAACAGTCCTTTGTCAGTATGCCTCTGGTAGTGGAATAATAGCAGTAGCTTCTGGCTCTACTGGCTATAGCTGTTGATTTGGATGATCTCTGATGATGTGCCATTCCCAGAATGGTTGTCAAAGTGGTAGCATAAGTGGATATCCTTTATAGGGCAGTATTTTCTTTTTGCATCTTTGTCTTTCTTTGAGTGGCAGATTTATAGCTTTTTGTATAAATAGCTAAGCTTCCCAATATGAGGTAGGCAATGACTGTGAATGTTAGAGCACACTGTGTGCCCCAGCCAACCCTACCTTGAGGATATCAAAAGCCTATTGATGTGGGCTGATGTAGTTTCAATCGTTGCCGCTTGGCAGACTGGTGTACTCATGAACCAGTTGTTGTTGTGTTATTTAGTTTGGGTGTGACTGTGACACACAGAGGGCTGCACACACACACGTCCACACACTCAAACGCAAGTAGCTCTCACAGTCTCGCGTCAGAATTATACATTCATCCATGTTTCTCAAACATTCAATTTCTAAGTTATTCCAAACATCACATTTTGAAGTTGCTCCAAATGTAACATTTCAAAGTGTTTAAGTTTAAGTTTAGGCATGAACTCCACATTTTTAAAATTAGGGTTAAATTTACATTTACATTTTACATTTACATCATTTATCAGACGCTCTTATCCAGAGCGACTTACAAATTGGTGCATTCAACTTATGATAGCCAGTGGGACAACCAACCCTCCTAAACCCTCCCAACCCAAACCTGTGACCCCTCTTAAAACATTCCTGCCTCCCGGGAGGACGAATTAGTGTGGCACCTCCCTCCCTCTCTCCCGTGTCAGTGTGCAGCCTTAAAAGGCTTCCCCAGCTGGCTGGTTTCTCTCTAATGATGGAGATTGTGTTATTATTGAGTGTCCTCTACTCCCCGACCCACATCCTGCTTCTTCACAGAACACTTCTTCTATCCTCTCTGAGACACTCCTACAAACACAGATGTTCACCAGGGGCCTGGTCATCTGCCCAGGACTAACAGAGAACATCAGCTCATTCATATATGCAAGAATGAAGAAGAATGAGGACTGTAGTCTGGATTCACCTGTTTGTCACTGGGTTTTATGAGTGTGTGAACGTGCGCATGTGCTTGCGTGAGTACATGCGTGTGTGTCCATGCATTAGGGTTTTAGTGTGTGTGTCTGAGCATGGTTTTGTGTGAGTGGCATGTCAAGGCACATATTTGTCAACTGGAGTTGACTTCCTCTCTGTGTGAGTAGAACTGATGTAATCCTGCTGTACTCTGTCATCGTTTGACTGAGTGTTGACGCACAACACTAATGCCCTGGCCTGGTCAGTCCCTCCAAATGTCTCAGGCTTTACACTGGGTCAGAGTTTGAAACTGTGGGGTCAGAGGGAGTAGGGGAACACTCACATGGTGATATCCTAATCCAAATGTCAAATGACCACGTTCAATATACAAATAAACTACAAACCCACTGCCATGCCTGGGTTGCTATTATAATCTGTTTCTGTCTTTTCTGTACACTCTCTGAAAAGAAAAGAGCTCACACTCAACCCAAATACTGTCTCGTAGACAGAGTGTTTGTTTAGTGCCATTTCTCTTTTAACTCAATTTAAACTGTTATAACTGACTATTACTAACCAAGGACATCCCTGAACTGAGACTCACCTTGATCTAACCTCCTTCTCTGTCCCCTCAGGGGCACGGCAGACTGGTTCGGGGTCAGTAAGGAAAACGACAGCACCCAGCGATGGCGGAGGAAGAGCCTGCAGCACTGCAACCTGCGCTACGGCCGTCTCAAGGCCCAGGTGATGAGGGAGATGGAGCTGTCCAGCCAGGACAACCTGTCTCTAACCAGCACTGAGACCCCACCACCCCTCTACCTCCCCCCACACCACCACCACCACCCCTATGGCATGCAGAGGGTATGGCAGCGCCGCCCACAGACAGACGTTCATAGACTGTCTTTCTTTCTCTTACCATACATCTGTGCATGTGTCATGTGTTGTGTTTTGATGAAGGTGATGTGTAGTGTTTCTTTACCCAATATCAATCCTATATGCCTCCCTTGGGAACAATGACGTTATTCAATACAATTCAATATAGATATCAGAATTTATATTTCGCTTATTTCGGGTGATATAGTTCCTATGTGATGTGTATTAATACATGGAGTAATGCAACTATTATAGGTCAATCACTATGGTAACCTGCGTATTGATATGACTGTGAACTTGACCTGTCATGTAGCCACTTAGCATGTGAGTTCACCACTAAATAACCTAAAATAATATACTTGCCTCCGTGCTGTTTACTACAGCATTGGACAATACAGTGTCTGCCTCTGTGTGTGTGTGTGTGTGTGTGTAGATTGTGGACCCCCTGGCGCGGGGCCGTGCGTTCCGCCTGGTGATGGAGGTAGATGGTTACAGCGTACCCCAGACCCCCATCACCCCTGGTGCCACCTCACTCTGCTCCTTCTCCAGCTCGCGCTCCGCACTCAACAAGTTACCACGTAGACGCAAACGAGAGTCCGTTGCTGTCATGAGCTTCAAGGCCACCGCCGCGCTGGTCAAGGTGTGTGTTGCACAGACAGTGAGACAGAGGCGAAGATCAGAGTGTGTGTGGTCTGTTATCCAGTAGAGTATTGTGTATTCTATAACTGGAACATTGAACGATGCAGGGCTAATCCCGCCTCCAGAGGTCAACTATAATAACTATAATGGCCACTGTTCACAGCTGGTTGTCAGAAGTCAGAGAGGACAATAATTTGTGTTGTCTGGTCTGGGGATACTGTCTACCCTTTGTTTACTGGGTATGTTCTTGATTCTGGGTTGGGGTCAATTCCATTTCTATTTGAAATTTAGTTTACTTCCTACTGACGGAATTGAAATTGAATTGACCCGTCACACACACCAGTAATGTATTTTCATGCAATAAATGTATATCAGAGGGTATTACATTGACGGTGATGATGACAACGATGATGATGATGGTGTGTGTCAGGGCCATACGGTTTGGGAGAGGGAGGGCGCTGCCCGGCGGTGTCGCAGACGGAGCTTCATGCCAGTGAGTTTCCTGGAGGACGACACAGTGGACTTCCCTGACGAGCTGGACACCTCCTTCTTTGCTAGGGTGAGTAACACTCACATACACACAACCGTCCCATCACACATTCACCACACACACTCACACAGTTTCTCCTGGCCCTCTTCCTATCTTTTCCTCCTCCTCCACCTCCTCTTCTCCTCCACCTCCTCCACCTCCTCCTCCTCCTCCTTCTCCTCTCCTCCATGCAGGATGGTCTGAGGATAGGAGATGAGGAGCTGTCTACTTATGCAGACGATGTCTTTGACTCTCCGTCTGAGGCCGCCATTAAAGAGGAGGAGTCTAACACAGTTGCAGATAAGAGTGACCTCACAGGTGGCACCCTGGACAAGAACGAACTGGAGAGGAGTCACCTGATGCTGTAACTCACAGACAGACAGACACACAGACACACACACAGACACACAGACACACACACACAGACACACACACACACACACACAGACAGTAGACACACACACAGACACACACACAAACACACACACAGACAGACACACACACAGACACACACACAAACACACACACAGACACGCAGACACACAGACACACAGACACAAACACAGACACACACACAAACAGACACACAAACAGACAGACAGACAGACACACAGACACACACACACACACAGACACACACACAGACACAGACAGACACACACACACACAGACACAGACACACACACAGACACAGACAGACACACAGACAGACACACAGACAGACACAAGTTGCTGCTGCTACTGGACCCTGTTTTCACCTAACACACACCCTCTTCTGACCCTCTCTCTCTCTCTCTCTCCCTCTCCTCCGCTACCATATTGTTCTCTCTCTCTCTCTCCTCCTCCTCCCTCTACCTCTCAATCGCTCCGCAGACCCCTAGAAAGAGGCTGGCGTAAGGGTAAAGAACCTGGGCCCTCTCTGGTCCAGCCCACGGTGCGTCTGCGGCAGGAGGTGGTGAGTGTGAGTAGACAGCGGCGAGGCCAGCGGATCACGGTGCCCGTCAAGAAGCTCTTCGCCAGGGAGAAGAGGCCCTACGGCCTAGGCATGGTGGGACGGCTCACCAACAGAACCTACCGCAAACGCATCGACAGCTTCGTCCAGCAACAGATAGAGGACATGGCCGACCACAGGTACACTTTATTGTCAATGAGGATTCTCAGATTCTTGAATTTCAATTTCAAGTTCAGAATTTGCTACATTGCTATGCAATTGACTTCAACTCTGGCGTGGTCACATAGTCGCACTTTAACATGGTCACGTCTAACATCTTATGATACTACAGGGGAAGAGCCCAGTCACAGCTGTAGTGTCTGAGTTGGCCCCAGATAAGATACAGCATGAGTCATCACAGGATAGTGTAAACCAGTGGCTCCCAAACATTACTGCACAATGACTCACATGAAAGCACCTTTTTTCTGTGACTGACCTGGCCTCTAGACACACCAGGACTGTGTGACTCAGTAACAGATGGCCCACTCCCAAGTCCATGTGGGAAACAATGGTGTACACAGGTGTACACTACTAACTTTTCTCCTAGTGGCTGCAGCTGTTTTCAGTGGGAAGCCCACACTGACGTACTGAGATACTGACATACTGAGATACTGAGATACTGAAATACTGAGATACTGAGATACTGACATATTGAGATACTGAGATACTGACATACTGAGATACTGAGATACTGAGATACTGACATACTGAGATACTGACATACTGAGATACTGACATACTGAGATACTGAGATACTGAGATACTGACATACTGAGATTATGAGATACTGTTTCTAACAGAGGAGGCAAGCTGCTGTACTGTCTAGGATACCGTATTAATATTGTGTGTGTGTGTGTGTGTGTGTGTGTGTGTGTCCCTGCAGGCCTTTCTTCACGTACTGGATCATGTTTGTCCACCTGTTGATCACCATCCTGACTGTGTGTCTCTACGGCATCGCCCCTGTGGGCTTCTCCCAGCACGAGACCGTCGACTCGGTCAGTACACTGATTTTCTGCTGTAGTTTGTGTTCTAAAAGTTACAGTGACGGGTGTATCATCTTTGCTATTTTTATTTTTATTTATTTTGGATCCCCATTAGCTGTTGCCAAGGCAGCAGCTACTCTTCCTGGTGTCCAACAAAATTAAGGCAGTTCATACAATTTTAAAAACATTACAATACTTTCACAGATTTCACAACACACTGTGTGCCCTCAGGCCCCTACACCACTACCACATATCTACGGTACAAAATCCATGTGTACGTGTGTGTATAGTGCATATGTTATCGTGTGTGTGTATGCATGTGTCTGTGCCTATGTTTGTGTTGCTTCACAGTCCCCGCTGTTCCATAAGGTGTTTTTTATCAGTTTTTTAAATCTAATTTTACTACTTGCATCAGTTGCATCGTCAATTTCTCTCAGCCAATCATTTGTGTAAGTGCTGTGCTTGTTGAATGTCCTTCTCTATAAGGATGCTGAAAGTGTGTTGTCAATTTGTTTACTGTAAAATAGCTGTGATGGGTGATTTGAAGGAGTCAGGCGCAGGAGGGTAAATCACGGAATACAGAGTTTCGCAGAATTGCGTCAACAGTCCAGTGCGCAAAACAGGCGCACTGGAACCAAACAGGCACACGGGGAAAATATACCCCGGCAATACAAAATACACGAAGCTCAACCGAGCTACACTCTCCTCACACTAATCAATCACCCACAAGGACAAAGGGGCAGAGGGAACACTTATACAAGTACTATTGAGGGGATATGGTCCTCTGTAGCTCAGCTGGTAGAGCACGGTGCTTGTAACGCCAAGGTAGTGGGTTCGATCCCCGGGACCACCCATACACAAAAATGTATGCACGCATGACTGTAAGGCGCTTTGGATAAAAGCGTCTGCTAAATGTCATATTATTTATTATTATTATATGAACCAGGTGTGTGTAATAGACAAGACAAAACAAATGGAATGATGAGATGAGGAGTGGCAGTGGCTAGAAGGCCGGTGACGACAAACGGCGAAGCCTGCCCAAACCAGGAGAGGAGGCAGCTTCGGAGGAAGTCGTGACAGTACCCCCCCATTGACGCGCAGCTCCAGCAGCGCGCCGACACCGGCCTCGGGGACAGGCAGGAGGAGGCAGAGCAGGGCGAGCCGGATGGCGACTGTGGAAATCCCTCACCGGGACCCAGCACCGCTCCTCCGGACCGTACCCCTCCCACTCCACGAGGTACTGAATGCCCCCCACCCGTGCCTCGAATCCAGGATGGAACAGATGGAGTACGCCGGGGCCCCATCAATGTCCAGAGGAGGCGGAGGGACCTCCTACACCTCAGACTCCTGGAGCGGACCAGCCACCACCGGCCTGAGGAGAGACACATGGAACGAGGAGTTAATACGATAATCATGTGGGAGTAATAACCTATAGGTAACCTCGTTTATCCTCCTCAGGACTTTGAACGGCCCCACA
Source organism: Coregonus clupeaformis (assembly GCF_020615455.1). Taxonomy (NCBI): domain Eukaryota; kingdom Metazoa; phylum Chordata; class Actinopteri; order Salmoniformes; family Salmonidae; genus Coregonus; species Coregonus clupeaformis. Next base: position 74,819,199 of record NC_059192.1, on the reverse strand, counting down.
AATCGCGGGCTCAGCTTCTGGCAGGGCAGGCGGAGGTGCAGATTCTGGGTTGAGAGCCAGACCCGATCACCCGGTATGAAGACCGGGGCCTCACTGCGGTGGCGGTCAGCATTGGCCTTCTGACAATGCACGGCGCGTTGGAGGTGGACGTGAGCAGCATTCCAAGTCTCCTCCACGGGCCGAAACCAGTCATCCACTGCAGGAGCCTCGGTCTGGCTCTGGTGCCACGGTGCCAGAACCGGTTGGTAACCTAAAACACATTGGAATGGTGTTTGGTTAGTGGAAGAGTGACGGAGAGAGTTCTGGGCATATTCGAACACCGACCACTCACCCGGCCGGTCCTGGCAGTAGGACTGCAGGAATCTACCCACATCCTGATTTACCCGTTCCACCTGCCCATTAGACTCGGGGTGACCGAGACCCCCAGACGTTCCATGAACGCCTTCCAGACCTTGGATGTGAACTGGGGACCCTGGTCAGACACTATGTCCTCTGGTACCCCGTAGTGCCGGAAGACGTGTGTAAACAGGGCCTCCGCAGTCTGCAGGACCGTGGGGAGACCGGGCAGAGGAATGAGGCGGCAGGCTTAGGAAAAGCGGTCCACAACGACCAGGATGGTGGTGTTTACCTTGAGAGAGGGGAAGATCAGTAAGGAAATCAATACTCAGGTGAGACCATGGCCGTTGTGGAACTGGTAAAGGCTGTAACTTACCCGCTGGGAGGTGCTTAGGTGCCTTACTCTGGGCGCACACTGAGCAGGAGGAGACATACACCCTCACGTCCTTAGCCAAGGTTGGCCACCAGTACTTTCCGGTCAGGCAGCGCACTGTAAGGCCGATACCTGGGTGAAAAGAGGAGGGGGACGTGTGTGCCCAGTAGACGGTCACGGACAAGAGCAGGCACGTACTGCAGCCCAGCTGGACACTGAGGTGGAGATGGCTCTGTGCGTAACGCCTGCTCTATATCCGCGTCCATCGCCCATACTACTGGCGCCACAATGCAGGAGGCCGGGAGTATGGGGGTGTTGTCTCTGGGCCTCTCCTCTGTGTCGTACAGCCGTGACAGTGCATCTGCCTTCATGTTCTTCGTACCCGGGATGTATGATAGAGTAAAATCAAACCGAGTGAAGAACAGGGCCCACCTGGTCTGGCGAGGGTTCAGCCTCCTCACTGCCCCGATGTACTCTAGGTTACTGTGGTCCATTCAGACGAGGAAATGGTGTTTCGCCCCTTCGAGCCAGTGCCTCCACACGGTCAGGGCTCGGACAACAGCCAACAGCTCCCGATCACCAACGTCGTAGTTCTGCTTCGCCGGGCTGAGCTTCTTGGAGAAGAAGGCACAGGGGCGGAGCTTGGGTGGCATGCCCGAGCGTTGAGATAGGACCGCGCCTATCCCTACCTCGGTCGCATCCACCTCCACTACGAATGGTAGTGATGGATCGGGGTGGGCCAGTACCGGGGCAGAGGTGAACAGACCCCTCAGGTTGCTAAAGGCCCTGTCAGCCTCACCAGACCAGCGGAGCCGGGATGGCCCACCCTTCAACAGAGATGTGATGGGAGCTGTGACCTTGCCAAAGCCCCGGATAAACCTCCGATAGTAGTTGGCAAAGCCAATAAACGGAGTACTTTGCGAACCAGGGACACATGCTCGGCGCACGTAGAGGAATACACCAGAATGTCATCGATGTAGACCACTACACCGCGACCAAGCATGTCCCGAAACACCTTGTTTACAAAGGACTGGAAGACGGATGAAGCGTTCATCAAACCGTAAGGCATCACCAGGTATTCATAATGCCCTGTGGTTGTGCTGAATGCTGTCTTCCACTCGTCCCCCTCTCGGACACGCACCAGGTTGTACGCACTCCGGAGATCTAATTTTGTGAAGAAGCGCACCCCATGCATTGACTCGATCACCGAAGGAATGAGGGGGAGAGGATAACTAAATCGTATCGTCCCCTTGTTCAGTGATCGGTAATCAATGCAAGGGTGCAGACCGCTGTCTTTCTTCTTCACAAAAAAATTAACTTGAGGAGGCGGGCGAAGTAGAGGGACGTATAAACCCCTGGCGTAGGGACTCGGTGACGTATGTCTCCATAGCCTCCGTTTCAGCCTGTGACAGGGGATACATATGACTCCTGGGAGGCACAGCGTCTACCCGGAGGTTTATCGCGCAATCCCCCGCCCGATGAGGTGGTAACTTGGTCGCCTGCGTTTTGGAAAACGCGTGCGCCAAATCGAGGTATTCGAGGGGAATGCGCACAGTGGAGGTACTGTCTGGACTTTCCACTATGGTTGCACCAACGGAAACACAGAGACACCTACCCTGACACTCTCGCGACCACCCCGTGAGAACCCTCTGCGGCCATGAAAATGTGGGGTTGTGGAGTGCTAACCAAGGAATACCTAACACAACAGGGAAAGCAGGAGACTCAATAATATAAAAAAAGTGACTTGCTCGCGATGAGTCTCGTGGGTAACAATAGTGACTGTTGCTGTAACCTCCCTAACGAACCCGGACCCTAATGGTCGACTGTCAAGTGCTCTGATGGGGAGTGGAATGGATAGGGGAACCAATGTAATGCCTAGACTGTGTGAAAATGACCTGTTCATAAAGTTCCCAGCTGCGCCTGAATCGACCAGAGCCTTACACTGGGGAACTACAATGTAATCAGGAAAGTGGATGGGTAGGGTACAGTGCGCAGCAGAGGGCTCTGAACGAGTGTGGGTGTACAATACCTGGGGTGACGCGAGAGTGCCCTGCCTGCCGCCTCCAGACCCAAAAGAATGCTGACGACATCGTGCAGTGAAATGTCCTCTCGTGCCACCAGAGTGACACTGGCGCTGTCGTCCTCTGCTCTCCCGAATCGCCGCTCCATCAGCTCGTGATCCGAGTCGGGCAGGGTTGGAACGGGCAGGCCCCTCCAGGACGTCCTCTGGCCACCAGCAGGTTGTCCAACCGGATGGCCATGTCCACCAGTTGAGTGAAGGACAACATGGTGTCCCGGCAGGCTAGCTCCCTTCGGACGTCCTCCTGCAGATGGCACCGGAAGTGGTCGATGAGGGCCCACTCGTTCCACCCGGACCCAGCTGCTAGAGTCCGGAACTCCAGGGCGAACTCCAGGGTCCTCGTCCCCTGCTTCAGGTGGACCAGCCGCTCGCCCGCCTCTCGACCCTCGGGCGGGTGATCGAAGACAGCCCGAAAGAGACGAGCGAACTCCCCGTAGTTGTCCAACGCAGCTCCTCCTTCATTCCAGACCCCGTTGGCCCACTCCAGGGCTTTCCCCGAGAAGCAGGAGACGAGGGCGGACACCTTCTCCCGCTCCAATGGGGCCGGGCTGATACTGGAATAGTAGAGCTCCAGTTGGAGGAGGAATCCCTGGCAGAGAGCAGCTGTCCCGTCGAAATCCCGTGGTCGTATATATGGATCCCTCTGGTTGCTGGGGTGTGGGTGGCTGGATCCGGTCGCCCAGCTGGTCCCGATAGATCGGGTCCTCTCCTCTCCAGGGGTTGGACGACCTGGAGAACCCGATCCATCGCTTCTCCCAAGCTGGCTAGTATCATCGAATGCTCCTGGACCCGTGCACGACTCCAGGCATGCGCTCCTTTCCTGTTGACTCCATTACGGGTGGGTGATTCTGTGATGGGTGATTTGAAGGAGTCAGGCACAGGAGGGTAAATCACAGAATACAGAGTTTATTCCGGAATACAGAGTTACGCAGAATTGCGTCAAACAGTCCAGTGTGCAAAACAGGCGCTCTGGAACCAAACAGGCACATAGGGAAAATATACCCCGGCAATACAAAATACATGGAGCTCAACCGAGCTACACTCTCCTAAGCAATCACCCACAAGGACAAGGGGGCAGAGGGAACACTTATACATGTACTAATGAGGGGATATAAAACAGGTGTGTGTAATAGACAAGACAAAACAAATGGAATGATGAGATGAGGAGCACCAGTGGCTAGAAGGCCGGTGATGACGAACGCCGAAGCCTGCCCGAACCAGGAGAGGAGGCAGCTTCAGAGGAAGTCGTTTTCCAATAGTTTACTAAGGGTTGGTAACAGGCTAATTGGTCGGCTATTCGAGCCAGTAAATGGGGCTTTACTATTTTTAGGTAGCGGAATGACTTTTGCTTCCCACCAAGCCTGGGGGCACACACATTCTAGTAGCCTTAAATTGAAAATATGGCTAATAGGAGTGGCAATATTGTCCGCTATTATCCACAGTAATTTTCCATCCAAGTTGTTAGACCCCGGTGGCTTGTCATTGTTGATAGACAACAATACTTTTTCAACCTCTTCCACACTCACTTTACGGAATACAAAATTACAATGCTTGTCTTTCATAATTTGGTCAGATATACTTGGATGTGTAGTGTCAGCAATTGTTGCTGGCATGTCATGCCTAAGTTTGCTAATCTTCCCAATGATAAAATCATTAAAGTAGTTGGCAATATCAGTTGGTTTTGTGATGAATGAGCCATCTGATTCAATGAATGATGGAGCTGAGAATTCCTTTTTTCCAAAATGTCATTTAAGGTGCTCCAAAGCTATGAAGGTTGTGCCTTATGTGATAAGTGATCCATTGAATCAATGTGTTATGTCTTTGCATTTTACTTTGTAAAACCTTTGGCTTTTCCACTCTCTCTCTTTAGGTTTTGAGAAATAAAGGTGTTTATGAAAATGTCAAGCTTGTGCAACAAGAAAACTTTTGGGTGGGACCAAATTCGGTAAGTGTAGCTTTTTTAGGCTAATGGACTAATTTGATCATTTAAACCTCAATGTCAGCTGTGAGACCTTGTCTTTGTTCTGACTGCACATCCTCCCCCTGGCCTGCAGGAGGCGCTGATCCATCTGGGGGCTAAGTTCTCCCCTTGCATGCGTCAGGACCAACAGGTCCATGACCTGATCCAGGAGAAGAGAGGAAGAGAGAGGGAGTCAGCCTGCTGTGTGAGGAACGACCGCTCCGGCTGTCTCCAGACCTCACAGGAGGAGTGCTCTGTGAGTTACCCTGGTGTTACACTAATGTTAGTCATGTAATGGTTAATGTCCTACGAGATCTGATATCTCTCTCTCTCTCTCTCTCTCTCTCTCTCTCTCTCTCTCTCTCTCTCTCTCTCTCTCTCTGTCACTCTCTCGCTCTCTCTCTCTCTCTCTTTCTCTCTCTCTCTCTCTGTCGCTCTCTGTCGCTCTCTCGCTCTCTTGCTCTCTCACTCTCTCTCCTCTCTCTTCCTCTCTCTCTCTCTCTCTCTCTCTCTCTCTCTCTCTCTCTCTCTCTCTCTCTCTCTCTCTCTCTCTCTCTCTCTTGCACTATCTCTCTCTCTCTCTGTCACTCTCTGTCGCTCTCTCGCTCTCTCTCCTCTCTCTCCCTCTCTCTCGCTCTCTCTCACTCTCTCGCCCTCTCGCCTTCTCTCTCTCCTCTCTCTTCTTCTCTCGCCCTCTTGCCTTCTCTCTCTCTCTCTGTCTCTCTGTCACTCTCTCGCTCTCTCTCCTCTCTCTCTTCCTCTCTCTCTATCCCTGTTCTCTCTCTCTCTCTCTCTCTCTCTCTCTCTCTCTCTCTCTCTCTCTCTCTCTCTCTCTCTCTCTCTCTCTCTCTCTCTCTCTCTTGCACTATCTCTCTCTCTCTGTCACTCTCTGTCGCTCTCTCGCTCTCTCTCCTCTCTCTCCCTCTCTCTCTCGCTCTCTCTCACTCTCTCGCCCTCTTGCCTTCTCTCTCTCCTCTCTCTTCTTCTCTCGCCCTCTTGCCTTCTCTCTCTCTCTCTGTCTCTCTGTCACTCTCTCGCTCTCTCTCCTCTCTCTCTTCCTCTCTCACCCTCTCGCCTTCTCTCTCACCTCTCTCTCTCACCTCTCTCTCTCTCTCTCTGTCGCTCTCTCGCTCTCTCGCTCTCTCTCTCTCTCCTCTCTCTCTCTGTCGCTCTCTCGCGCTCTCTCTCTCTCCTCTCTCTCTCGCTCTCTCTCTCTCTCTCTCTCTCTCTCTCTCTCTCTCTCTCTCTCTCTCTCTCTCTCTCTCTCTCTCTCTTTCTTTCTCTCTCTCCAGTCTACTCTAGCAGGGTGGGTGAAGTGGCCTTATCACCCCAGTGCTCCTCTACTGGAGGGGAAGGTCCGTCAGCATGGCTCAGTCTGCCACCAGGACCCCAGGTAATACACTGCTTCTCTCTGTTCCTCTCTTCTTCTATACAGTGCCTTGCAAAAGTATTCATCCCCCTTAGCTTTTTTCCTATTTTGTTGCATTACAACCTGTAATTTAAATGGATTTTTATTTGGATTTCATTTAATGGACATACACAAAATAGTCCAAATTGGTGAAGTTAAATGAAAAAAATAGTCCCAGAGTCTGCAACACCACTAAGCAAGGGGCACCACCAAGCAAGTGGCACCATGAAGACCAAGGAGCTCTCCAAACAGGTCAGGGACAAAGTTGTGGAGAAGTACAGATCAGGATTGGGTTATAAAAAAATATCAGAAACTTTGAACATCCCACGGAGCACCATTAAATCCATTATTTAAAAAATTGAAAGAATATGGCACCACAACAAACCTGCCAAGAGTGGGCCACCCACCAGGCAAGGAGGGCATTAATCAGACAGGCAACAAAGAGACCAAAGATAACCCTGAAGGAGCTGCAAAAGGCATGTGGGAGACTCCCCAAACATATGGAAGAAGGTACTCTGGTCAGATGAGACTAAAATTGAGCTTTTTGGCCATCAAGGAAAACGCTATGTCTGCCGCAAACCCAACACCTCTCATCAACCCGAGAACACCATCCCCACAGTGAAGTATGGTGGTAGCAGCATCATGCTGTGGGGATGTTTTTCATCGGCAGGGAGTGGGAAACTGGTCAAAATTGAAGGAATGATGGATGGCGCTAAATACAGGGAAATTCTTGAGGGAAGCCTGTTTCATTCTTACAGAGATTTGAGATGGGACGGAGTTTCACCTTCCAGCAGGACAATGACCCTAAGCATACTGCTGAAGCAACACTCGAGTGGTTTAAGGGGAAACATTTAAATGTCTTGGAATGGCCTAGTCAAAGCCCAGACCTCAATCCAATTGAGAATCTGTGGTATGACTTAAAGATTGCTGTACACAAGTGGAACCCATTCAAATTGAAGGAGCTGGAGCAGTTTTGCCTTGAAGAATGGGCAAATATCCCAGTGGCTAGATGTGCCAAGCTTATAGAGACATACCCCAAGAGACTTGCAGCTGTAATTGTTGCAAAAGGTGGCTCTACAAAGTATTGACTTTGGGGGGGTGAACTTTCCCCCTTCTGATAACCAGGTGGCGAATCGCATCTCTGCATGTCTGGCAGACATATCAGTGTGGATGTCGGATCACCACCTCAAGCTGAACCTCGGCAAGACGGAGCTGCTCTTCCTCCCGGGGAAGGACTGCCCGCTCCATGATCTCGCCATCACGGTTGACAACTCCATTGTGTCCTCCTCCCAGAGTGCAAAGAACCTTGGCGTGACCCTGGACAACACCCTGTCGTTCTCCTCTAACATCAAAGCGGTGACCCGATCCTGCAGGTTCATGTGGTCCTCTGTAGCTCAATTGGTAGAGCACGGCGCTTGTAACGCCAGGGTAGTGGGTTCGATCACCGGGACCACCCATACGTAAAAATGTATGCGCACATGACTGTAAGTCGCTTTGGATAAAAGCGTCTGCTAAATGGCATATTATTATTTATTATTATGCTCTACAATTGTCAGCTTCCTGCCTCCTGTTTGTCTCCGGGCCTCTAGAGGTCATCTGTGTTCCCCTCTGCCTTAGTTCTTCCTCTTGTGTCCTTATTAGCTTTATCCAGGTCACCTGTGCCTTGTTTCCCCTAGAGTATTTTAGCTGTGTTTTTTCCCCTTGTTCCTCACTTGGTTTTTGAGTCCTGGCTATGTGTCTCCTGCTGTGTCCCACAGAGTCTTTCCGAGTAAGCTTTTCTAAGTTATCTTTATTTTGTTTTTCTCCCTCGTGGAGTTATTTTGTTTTGTCCTCCTGTTTTGTTTACTGTACCTCTGTTAGTATACCTCTTTCTGAGAAGAACTTTTGTTGGATTATTTTTGAAGTGCAAAGAAATACCTTTTTTTATATTAAACCTACTTTGCCTGGAGTATTGCCTTGGGTGTTTCGTTTGGGTCCTACTATACCTCCTCTGTGGCTAAGGGGTAGAACACCCAACTCTCCACATCTGAGACCTGAGTTCAAGCCTAGCTTGTGACAACAATATTCGCAGAGTACGACCCTACCTTACACAGAAAGCAGCACAGGTCCTAATCCAGGCACTTGTCATCTCCTGTCTGGATTACTGCAACTTTCTGTTGGCTGGGCTCCCTGCCTGTGCCATTAAACCCCTACAACTTATCCAGAACGCTGCAGCCCATCTGGTGTTCAACCTTCCCAAGTTCTCTCATGTCACCCCACTCCTCTGCACACTCCACTGACTTCCACTTGAAGCTTGCATCTACTACAAAACCATGGTGCTTGCCTACGGAGCTGTGAGGGGAACGGCACCTCCTTACCTTCAGGCTCTGATCAGACCCTACACCCAAACGAGGGCACTACGTTCATCCACCTCTGGCCTGCTAGCCCCCCTACCTCTACGGAAGCACAGTTCCCGCTCAGCCCAGTCAAAGCTATTCGCTGCTCTGGCACCCCAATGGTGGAACAAGCTCCCCCACGACGCCAGGACAGCGGAGTCACTGACCACCTTCCGGAGACACTTGAAACCCTACCTCTTTAAGGAATACCTGGAATAGTCTAACAGTAATCCTTCTACACTCCCCCTCCCCCAGTGGTGGTTGTCCCACTAGCAATCCTAAATTGAATGCACCAATTTGTAAGTCGCTCTGGATAAGAGCGTCTGATAAATGACTTAAATGTAAATGTAGTTATGCACGCTCAAGTTTTTTGTTTTTCGTCTTATTTCTTGTTTGTTTCACCCCAAAAAATATTTTGCATCTTAAAAGTGGTAGGCATGTTGTGTAAATCAAATGATACAAACCCCCCAAAAAATCACTTTAATTCTAGGTTGTAAGGCAACAAAATAGGAAAAATGCCAAGGTGGGTGAATACTTTCGCAAGCCACTGTATATCCTCTTTCCTCTGTTCCGCTCCTTCCAGGATCTGCCTGGAGCCAGCCTCTGTATCACCTCACAAGTGGCCTGATGACATCACCAAGTGGCCAGTGTGTACCAGGTACAACCCAGGCAACCACACTAACCTCCCCCACGTAGACTGTGCAATCACCGGACGGCCCTGCTGCATCGGGACCAAAGGGAGGTAATGACGCTCTGTTTGTTCAGTCCCCTCAGTCTCTGCAGCTATACGTTGTTGCTGAGATGATGTTGTGATGTAATCCTGTGGGTTGTGTGTGCAGTATGCTATAAGTTGTTCATGTTGTAACAACGTTGTGTGTTTTTTGTAATAATGTAATGTCTTGTGTGTTCAGGTGTGAGATCACGTCCAGAGAGTACTGTGACTTTATGAAGGGCTACTTCCACGAGGAGGCTACCCTCTGCTCCCAGGTGGCCTGTCTGAATGATGTGTGTGGCCTGCTGCCTTTCCTCAACCCTGAGATCCCAGACCAGTTCTACAGACTCTGGCTCTCTCTATTCCTCCATGCTGGGTGAGACTGGAACAGATTCACAGAATCACAGTGTCTCAGGTCCCTCATGGTGTTGTGTCTCTATCAGGGTAATGTATAATGTGTAACGTGTTTGTTTGTGTGTGTGTGTGTGTGTGTGTGTGTGTGTGTGTGTGTGTGTGTGTGTGTGTGTGTGTGTGTGTGTGTGTGTGTGTGTGTGTGTGTGTGTGTGTGTGTGTGTGTGTGTGTGTGTGTGTGTGTGTGTGTGTGTGTAGGATCCTGCACTGCCTGGTGTCGGTGCTGTTCCAGATGACCATTCTGAGGGATTTAGAGAAGCTGGCCGGCTGGCTGAGGATCTCTATCATCTACATCGTCTCTGGAATCACTGGAAACCTGGCCAGCGCCATCTTCATCCCCTACAGAGCTGAGGTAAATACTGTAGATACACTGTACCGTAGATACCTGCCCTTCAGAGCTGAGGTAAATACCATAGATACCTGCCCTACAGAGCTGAGGTAAATACTGTAGATACCTGCCCTACAGAGCTGAGGTAAATACTGTAGATACCTGCCCTACAGAGCTGAGGTAAATATTGTAGATACCTGCCCTACTGAGCTGAGGTAAATACTGTAGATACCAGCCCTTCAGAGCTGATGTAAATACTGTAGATACCTGCCCTACAGATCTGAGTTATATACTGTAAATACCTACCCTACAGAGCTGAGGTAAATAACGTAGATACTGCCCTACAGAGCTCAGGTAAATAAGTAGATACCAGCCCTACAGAGCTGAGGTAAATAATGTAGATACCTGCCCTACAGAGCTGAGGTATATACTGTAGATACCTGCCCTACAGAGCTGAGGTAAATACCGTAGATACCTGCCCTGCTGAGCTGAGGTAAATACTGTAGATACCTGCCCTACAGAGCTGAGGTAAATACTGTAGATACCTGCCCTACAGAGCTGAGGTAAATAATGTAGATACATGCCCTACAGAGCTGAGGTAAATACTGTAGATACCTGCCCTACAGAGATGAGGTAAATACTGTAGATACCTGCGCTACAGAGCTGACGTAAATACTGTAGATACCTGCCCTACATTGCTGAGGTAAATACCGTAGATACCTGCCCTGCAGAGCTGAGGTAAATACTGTAGATAGCTGCCCTACAGAGCTGAGGTAAATACCATAGATACCTGCACTACAGAGCTGAGGTAAATACCTGTAGATACCTGCCGTACAGAGTTGTTGTAAATAGTGTAGATACCTTCCCTAGAGAGCTGAGGTAAATGCTGTAGATACGCTGTATAGTAGATACCTGCCCTACAGAATTGAGGTAAATACCGTAGATACACTGTACTGTAGATACCCGCCCTACAGAGCTGAGGTAAATACTGTAGAGACACTGTACCGTAGATACCTAACCTACAGAGCTGAGGTAAATACCATAGATATCTGCCCTACAGAGCTGAGGTAAATACTGTAGATACCTGCCCTACAGAGCTGAGGTAAATACTGTAGATACACTGTACCGTAGATACCTGCCCTACAGAGCTGAGGTAAATACTGTAGATACACTATACTGTAGATACCTGCCCTACAGAGTTGAGGTAAATACCGTAGATACACTGTACCGTAGATACCTGCCATACAGAGCTGAGGTAAATACTGTAGATACACCGTACCATAGATACCTGCCCTACAGAGCTGAGGTACATACCTATAGATACCTGCCCTAGAGAGCTGATGTAAATACTGTAGATACCTGCCCTATAGAGCTGAGGTAAATACTGTAGATAGACTGTACAGTAGATACCTGCCCTACAGAGTTGAGGTAAATACCGTAGATACACTGTACCGTAGATACCCGCCCTACAGAGCTGAGGTAAATACCATAGATACCTGCCCTACAGAGCTGAGGTAAATACTGTAGATACCTGCCCTACAGAGCTGAGGTAAATACTGTAGATACACTGTACTGTACATTTACATTTACATTTACGTCATTTAGCAGACGCTGTAGATACCTGCCCTACAGAGTTGAGGTATATACCGTAGATACACTGTACAGTAGATACCTGCCCTACAACGCTGAGGTAAATACTGTAGATACACTGTTCAGTAGATACTTGCCCTACAGAGCTGAGGTAAATACTGTAAATAAACTGTACCATAGATATTTGCCCTACAGAGTTGAGGTAAATACCGTAGATACCTGCCCTACAGAGCTGAGGTAAATACTGTAGAAACCTGCCCTACAGAGTTGAGGTAAATACCGTAGTACCTGCCCTACAGAGCTGAGGTAAATACTGTAGATACACTGTGCAGTAGATACCTGCCCTACAGAGTTGAGGTAAATACCGTAGATACCTGCCCTACAGAGCTGAGGTAAATACTGTAGATAACTGCCCTACAGAGCTGAGGTAAATACTGTAGATACTTGCCCTACAGAGCTGACGTTAAATCTGTCGATACCTGCCCTACAGAGCTGAAGTAAATACTGTAGATACCTGCCCTACAGAGCTGAGGTAAATATTGTAGAAACCTGCCCTACTGAGCTGAGGTAAATACTGTAGATACCAGCCCTTCAGAGCTGATGTAAATAAGAGCTTTTTTGGGGGGGCTAAAAGGGTGGTTGGCGGAGCCTAGTGTTAGAGCAGAGCCAACTCCCCGTACTCACGCGAGGAAGCGTGTGACTGGGCAGGCTCCGTGTTATGCGGAGCTACGTACTCTGTCGCCAGTGTTCCGGCACAGTCCTGTACGTCCTGTGCTAGCACCACGCACGTGTCGTGCGAAGATGGGCATTCAGCCAGGACGGGGTGTGCTGGCTCAACGCTCCTGGTCTCCAGTACGCCTCCTCGGTCCCGCATATCCTGCGCCTGTTCTACAAGCTGTATCGCCAGTGCGCGTGCACAGCCCAGTGCGTCCTGTGCCAGCGCCCCGCATGTGTAGTGCGAAAGTGGGCAGCCAGCCAGGACGGGTTGTGCCAGCTCTCCGCTCCAGACCTCCAGTCCGCCTTCGCAGTCCGGTCCGGCCCGTTCCTGCTCCTCGCACCAAACCAGTGGTGCATGTTCCCAGACCGGCCCGGCCTGTTCCTGCTCCTCGCACCAAGCCAGTGGTGCGCGTCGCCAGCCCGGTCCGGCCTGTTCCTGCTTCTCGCACCAAGCCAGTGGTGCGCGTCGCCAGCCCGGCCCGGCCTGTTCCTGCACCTCGCACCAACCCAGTGGTGCGCGTCGCCAGCCCGGCCCGGCCTGTTCCTGCCCCTCGCACCAAGCCAGTGGTGCGCGTCGCCAGCCCGGCCCGTCCTGTTCCTGCCCCTCGCATCAAGCCAGTGGTGCGCGTCGCCAGTCCGGTCCGGCCTGTTCCTGTCCTTCGCACCAAGCCAGTGGTGCGCGTCGCCAGCCCGGCCTGGCCTGTTCCTTCACCTTGCACCAAGCCAGTGGTGCGCGTCGCCAGCCCGGTCCGGCCTGTTCCTGTCCCTCGCACCAAGCCAGTGGTGCGCGTCGCCAGCCCAGCCCGGCCTGTTCCTGCCCCTCGCACCAAGCCAGTGGTGCGTGTTCCTAGTCCGGTCCAGGCCGTGCCTGCTCTTCGCACCAGACCAGTGGTGCGGGTGTCCAGTCCGGCACGGCCCGTGCCTGTTCCACCGGTGCCTGGTCCGGCACCGGTCAGCTGCTCCACTCCGGAGCCAGAGCAGTCCGCTCCACCGGGGTCCAGTCCAGATCCGGTCAGCGATCCACTCCGGAGCCAGAGCAGTCCGCTCTACCGGTGCCTAGTTCAGCTCCGGTCAGCTGCTCCACTCCGGAGCCAGAGCAATCCGCTCCACCGGGATCCAGTCCAGCTCCGGTCAGCGGCTCCACTCCGGAGCCAGAGCAGTCCGATCCACCGGTGCCTGATCCAGCTCCGGTCAGCGGCTCCACTCCGGAGCCAGAGCAGTCCGCTCCACCGGTGCCTGATCCAGCTCCGGTCAGCGGCTCCACTCCGGAGCCAGAGCAGTTCGCTCCACCGTCGTCGGGTCCAGCTCCAGTCAGCGGTTCCAGTCCAGACCCAGACGTCAGCCCCTCTCCAGGTTCGGGGTCTCCCACACCAGGGTCCAGACAGGGCTTGGTACTTCGTGGGAGGAAGGAGAGGGGAAGCAGCGCGCCGAGGTCCAGACCAGACCAGGGGCGCAACAGGGAGGTGGAGAGTAAGTGGTGGTCACGCCCGGAGCCGGATCCGCCTCCGAGGCGGAATGCCCACCCGGCCCCTACCCTGTTATGTTTATGTGGCGCGGTCGGAGTCCGCACCTTTGGGGGGGGGGTTCTGTCACGCCCTGACTCAGGGGACTCGTATATGTTGAATCAGGGTGTGTATGTTCTATGTTGTGATTTTCTATGTTTGAATCTAGTATGTCTATTTCTATGTTGGCCGGTGTGGTTCCCAATCAGAGGCAGCTGTCGCTCGTTGTCTCTGATTGGGGACCATACTTAGGCAGCCTATTGGCACTAGTGGGTTGTGGGATCTTGTTCCGTGTTAAGGTATGTTGTGTTGTGCTGCCTTGGACTTCACGAATCGTTTGTTTATTGTTTTGTCGTTGTGTTTATTCGTAAATAAACATGTATGCATATCACGCTGCGCCTTGGTCCGTCCCGTCTATAAGCGAACGTGACAGATTTACATTTACATTTACGTCATTTAGCAGACGCTGTAGATACCTGCCCTACAGAGTTGAGGTATATACCGTAGATACACTGTACCATAGATACCTGCCCTACAGAGCTGAGGTAAATACTGTAGATACACTGTACTGTAGATACCTGCCCTACAGAGTTGAGGTAAATACCGTAGATACACTGTACCGTAGATACCTGCCCTACAGAGCTGAGGTAAATACTGTAGATACACTGTACAGTAGATACCTGCCCTACAATGCTGAGGTAAATACTGTAGATACACTGTTCAGTAGATACTTGCCCTACAGAGCTGAGGTAAATACTGTAAATAAACTGTACCATAGATATTTTCCCTACAGAGTTGAGGTAAATACTGTAGATACCTGCCCTACAGAGCTGAGGTAAATACTGTAGAAACCTGCCCTACAGAGTTGAGGTAAATACCGTAGATACCTGCCCTACAGAGCTGAGGTAAATACTGTAGATACACTGTGCAGTAGATACCTGCCCTACAGAGTTGAGGTAAATACCGTAGATACCTGCCCTACAGAGCTGAGGTAAATACTGTAGATAACTGCCCTACAGAGCTGAGGTAAATACTGTAGATACTTGCCCTACAGAGCTGAGGTTAAATCTGTAGATACCTGCCCTACAGAGCTGAGGTAAATATTGTAGATACCTGCCCTACAGAGCTGAGGTAAATAACATAGATACTGCCCTACAGAGCTGAGGTAAATAAGTAGATACCAGCCCTACAGAGCTGAGGTAAATAATGTAGATACCTGCCCTAGAGTGCTGAGGAAAATACTGTGGATACCTGCCCTACAGAGCTGAGGTAAACACCGTACATTCCTGCCCTGCAGAGCTGAGGTAAATACTGTAGATACCTGCCCTACAGAGCTGAGGTAAATACTGTATATACCTGCCCTACAGAGGTGAGGTAAATACTGTAGATACCTGCTTTACAGAGCAGAGTTAATACTGTAGATATCTGCCCCACAGAGCTGAGGTCAATACTGTAGATACCTGCTCTACAGAGCTGAGGTAACTACTCTAGATACCTGCCCTACAGAGCTGAGGTAAATACCGTAGATACACTGTACCATAGATACCTGCCCTACAGAGCTGAGGTAAATACTGTAGATACACTGTACTGTAGATACCTGCCCTACAGAGTTGAGGTAAATACCGTAGATACACTGTACCGTAGATACCTGCCCTACAGAGCTGAGGTAAATACTGTAGATACCTGCCCTACAGAGCTGAGGTAAATACTGTAGATACCTGCCCTACAGAGCTGAGGTAAATACTGTAGATACCTGCTTTACAGAGCTGATGTATATACTGTAGATACCTTCCCTACGGAGCTGAGGTAAATATTATAGATACACTGTACTGTAGATACATGCCCTACAGAGCTCAGGTAAATACTGTAGATACACTGTACCGTAGATACCTGCCCTACAGAGCGGAGTTAAATACTGTAGATACACTGTACTGTAGATACTTGCCCTACAGAGCTGATTTAAATACTGTAGATGCCTGCCCTACAGCGCTGAGGTAAATACTGTAGATACCAGCCCTACAGAGCTGAGGTAAATAATGTAGATACCTGCCCTAGAGTGCTGAGGAAAATACTGTGGATACCTGCCCTACAGAGCTGAGGTAAACACCGTACATTCCTGCCCTGCAGAGCTGAGGTAAATACTGTAGATACCTGCCCTACAGAGCTGAAGTAAATACTGTAGATACCTGCCCTACAGAGCTGAGGTAAATACTGTAGATACCTGCCATACAGAGGTGAGGTAAATACTGTAGATACCTGCTTTACAGAGCAGAGTTAATACTGTAGATATCTGCCCCACAGAGCTGAGGTAAATACCGTAGATACACTGTACCATAGATACCTGCCCTACAGAGCTGAGGTAAATACTGTAGATACCTGCCCTACAGAGGTGAGGTAAATACTGTAGATACCTGCTTTACAGAGCAGAGTTAATACTGTAGATATCTGCCCCACAGAGCTGAGGTCAATACTGTAGATACCTGCTCTACAGAGCTGAGGTAACTACTCTAGATACCTGCCCTACAGAGCTGAGGTAAATACCGTAGATACACTGTACCATAGATACCTGCCCTACAGAGCTGAGGTAAATACTGTAGATACACTGTACTGTAGATACCTGCCCTACAGAGTTGAGGTAAATACCGTAGATACACTGTACCGTAGATACCTGCCCTACAGAGCTGAGGTAAATACTGTAGATACCTGCCCTACAGAGCTGAGGTAAATACTGTAGATACCTGCCCTACAGAGCTGAGGTAAATACTGTAGATACCTGCCCTACAGAGCTGAGGTAAATACTGTAGATACCTGCTTTACAGAGCTGATGTACAGTGAGGGAAAAAAGTATTTGATCCCCTTCTGATTTTGTACGTTTTCCCACTGACAAAGAAATGATCAGTCTATAATTTTAATGGTAGGTTTATTTGAACAGTGAGAGACAGAATAACAACAAAATAATCCAGAAAAACGCATGTCAAAAATGTTATGAATTGATTTGCATTTTAATGAGGGAAATACGTATTTGACCCCTCTGCAAAACATGACTTAGTACTTGGTGGCAAAACCCTTGTTGGCAATCACAGAGGTCAGACGTTTCTTGTAGTTGGCCACCAGGTTTGCACACATCTCAGTCATAGACTGTTCTCTCTGCTACCGCACGGCAAGCGGTACCGGAGTGCCAAGTCTAGGTCCAAAAGACTTCTCAACAGCTTCTACCCCCAAGCCATAAGACTCCTGAACAGCTAATCATGGCTACCCGGACTATTTGCACTGCCCCCCCACCCCATCCTTTTTACGCTGCTGCTACTCTGTTAATTATTTATGCATAGTCACTTTAACTCTACCCACATGTACATATACATATTACCTCAACTACCTCAACTAGCCGGTGCCCCCGCACATTGACTCTGCAACGGTACCCCCCTGTATATATAGCCTCCCTACTGTCACTTTATTTTACTTCTGCTCTTTTTTTTCTCAACACTTTTTTTGTTGTTGTTTTATTTTTACTTTTTTTGTTAAAAATAAATGCACTGTTGGTTAAGGGCTGTAAGTAAGCATTTCACTGTAATGTTTGCACCTGTTGTATTCGGCGCATGTGACCAACACAATTTGATTTGATTTGATTTGATTTTGTTCCACTCCTCTTTGCAGATCTTCTCCAAGTCATTAAGGTTTCGAGGCTGACGTTTGGCAACTCGAACCTTCAGCTCCCTCCACAGATTTTCTATGGGATTAAGGTCTGGAGACTGGCTAGGCCACTCCAGGACCTTAATGTGCTTCTTCTTGAGCCACTCCTTTGTTGCCTTGGCCGTGTGTTTTGGGTCATTGTCATGCTGGAATACCCATCCACGACCCATTTTCAATGCCCTGGCTGAGGGAAGGAGGTTCTCACCCAAGATTTGACGGTACATGGCCCCGTCCATCGTCCCTTTGATGCGGTGAAGTTGTCCTGTCCCCTTAGCAGAAAAACACCCCCAAAGCATAATGTTTCCACTTCCATGTTTGACGGTGGGGATGGTGTTCTTGGGGTCATAGGCAGCATTCCTTCTCCTCCAAACACGGCGAGTTGAGTTGATGCCAAAGAGCTCAATTTTGGTCTCATCTGACCACAACACTTTCACCCAGTTCTCCTCTGAATCATTCAGATGTTCATTGGCAAACTTCAGACGGGCATGTATATGTGCTTTCTTGAGCAGGGGGACCTTGCGGGCGCTGCAGGATTTCAGTCCTTCACAGCGTAGTGTGTTACCAATTGTTTTCTTCGTGACTATGGTCCCAGCTGCCTTGAGATCATTGACAAGATCCTCCCGTGTAGTTCTGGTTGATTCCTTACCGTTCTCATGATCATTGCAACTCCACGAGGTGAGATCTTGCATGGAGCCCCAGGCAGAGGGATATTGACAGTTCTTTTGTGTTTCTTCCATTTGCGAATAATCGCACCAACTGTTGTCACCTTCTCACCAAGCTGCTTGGCGATGGTCTTGTAGCCCATTCCAGCCTTTTGTAGGTCTACAATCTTGTCCCTGACATCCTTGGAGAGCTCTTTGGTCTTGGCCATGGTGGAGAGTTTGGAATCTGATTGATTGATTGCTTCTGTGGACAGGTGTCTTTTATACAGGTAACAAGATGAGATTAGGAGCACTCCCTTTAAGAGTGTGCTCCTAATCTCAGCTCGTTACCTGTAAAAAAGACACCTGGGAGCCAGAAATCTTTCTGATTGAGAGGGGGTCAAATACTTATTTCCCTCATTAAAATGCAAATCAATTTATAAAATTTTTGACATGCGTTTTTCTGGATTTTTTTGTTGTTATTCTGTCTCTCGCTGTTCAAATAAACCTACCATTAAAATGATAGACTGATAATTTCTTTGTCAGTGGGCAAACGTACAAAATCAGCAGGGGATCAAATACTTTTTTCCCTCACTGTATATACTGTAGATACCTTCCCTACGGAGCTGAGGTAAATATTATAGATACACTGTACTGTAGATACATGCCCTACAGAGCTGAGGTAAATACTGTAGATACACTGTACCGTAGATACCTGCCCTACAGATCTGATTTAAATACTGTAGATGCCTGCCCTACAGCGCTGAGGTAAATACTGTAGATACCTGCCTTACAGAGCTGAGGTATATACCGTAGATACACTTTACCTTAGATACTTGCCCTACAGAGCTGAGGTAAATACTGTAGATACTTGCCCTAAAGTGTTGAGGTAAATACCGTAGATACCTGCCCTACAGAGCTGAGGTAAATACCGTAGATACCTAACCTACAGAGCTGAGGTAAATAATGTAGATACCTGCCCTACAGAGCTGAGGTAAATACTGTAGATACACTGTGCAGTGTTGATAAAACAAGTTTACTGGAGAACGGAGACCAAGTAGAGACTTTTGGACAAGGTGGATAATTGTATAATATAAGGCAGTTTATTCAGAGGTAAAGATATCTGAGAATAGCGTGCACGGACCCGTTCGTCAATCTCGTAGGGAGATATCTGAGAGAGAGCCCCTAAACATTGTGTGCTGACATTTTATACAATAAAATAAAGTAGGTTGATTCTAGTAGTTCTGATCTTCTGATTGGTCCTGATGAGTTGGTCGAGGTCACCTCCATTGCATTGGCTCTGAGTCGGGTTCTCTGTCTTCAGATGTTCAGCCTAAGAGAAGGGGGTTTTTGTGTGTGTGTGTGCTTAACAATGATGATGTGTGTGTGTGTGTGTGTGTGTGTATGTGTGTGTATGTTTAACAATGATGATGTGTGTGTGTGTGTGCGTGTGTATGTGTGTGTGTGTGTGTGTGTGTGTGTATGTGTGTGTATGTTTAACAATGATGATGTGTGTGTGTGTGTGTGTGTGTTATGTGTGTGTGTGTGTGTGTGGGTGTGTGTGTGTATGTCCTCAGAGCAAGAAGTCGTGAGTTGGGAGAACTGAGAGACCTATGGCGTGGGTGTTGTCCATAGCCACCTGCTGATAAGGCCGACAAGATAGAAGTCTTTGTGCATTGTATTAAATACAAAGGCCCAACACAAGATGGGTCATGCACAAGATTTTAGTCAGACCAAGCTATAACATTATATATATTTACTACGACAAATCCTCTCTTCACGTCTCCCCAGAGACGTGACCAAGTAACAGTAAAGAAGGAAAACTTAAGACGTGACACAAGCTAACAGTGTAATTGGCAAAATAGGGAAAACTTTATCAGAAGATAAAGTTTTGATTCCCCCTCCTCACGTCTCACAAGAGACGTGACATAAAGCTTAAATGCTGCAATTTGGCAAAATAGGGAAAACTTTATCAGAAGATAAAGTTTTACATTCCCCCTCTTCACGTCTCACAAGAGACGTGACAAAAGCTTAAATGCTATTCATCATCCAGATATCCTTGGTCAGCATCGTCAATAGCAAGCAAAGGAAACATCTGACCGTTATCTGCAGGATGTGGATCAATAGCGGTGGTTATAATCCTGGTTGTCAGCGTCCGTATGCATGGAATGCAACAGCATCCACAAAGCACTAGAATTGCAGCAAAATTGAGATGGATACAAGTATAGAAGAAACAAGCGTTTTATATTTACCAAACGCATCCATCCAAGAGTCCCACATTGAAGTGTCCACCCCTGAGTGGCTCTTCATCTTACCATTAAGAGTTCGTAACCCTTCCAGGGCAATTATCAAACTGCCATCTGTGGCTGTATTGTTGGGAATAAAGGTACAACATTGTTCACCAAACATAGCACATACTCCTCCTTTTTCAGCCAGGAGCATGTCGACAGCAATACGATTTTGGAAAGCCATGAGAGAGGTTGCAGCCAACTGGCCATGCACCGCCTCAAAACCTTGTTGTGTCCAATTGCCTAATTTTAACATTAATGTATGCAGTTAATTCTATCGACGTTTTTATTAATAGTACAACAGTCAGCACCCAAAAGGACGAGCCCCCAAAAACTGTACTCCATGTACCCATGTTCAAGGACAGTTTCACAGACAACAAAGAGAGAGTGTTCTTATCAGCCTGTTATGTGAAACAATCCATATCAGTATAGTGCTCCTCATTAATGCATTCCTTCCAAGCTATTCATCACATACAGATCCAAAAAATAAAACCCAACAATTTTATGGTGTCACTCTAAACAGAGTATAATCACCCTTAAGAATAACAGGATATGGAAATTAAATCACAACATTTAATGTTAATAGAAAATAAAAATAATAATTTTAACCCTCTATTCCTCCCCCTACACCTAACATGTACTGAGTTGGCTACCAGCCACCCAGGAATCCTTTACCTTCACATCAGGAAGAATAAACAATCACAGTGGTTAGTAAAAACGTAAGGTAATAAATGAGCAAGAACTGAAAATAAATGCGTGTATGTATTTTACTAGGCAAAACATGGATCATCCAGCTTGGTCTCAGAGTCAGTAGCAGAGTCACCTGCATCATCCTGGGCCGGTAACAACAGCATCATACCTGATGCCTGCACCACTCCTACCACTGACCTCCTGAGACAGGGGACGATGCAAGCAGCACAACACATTAACAGCAAAACACAATTACTAGGGTCAGAAATCCAGTAACCACCATAGAAGAGTACTCACCAAACCAGTCACTCAGCCAGGAAATAAGGCAACATCCACAAAGAACAAGTATACCCATAGAGGCCATAACTTCACCCAGAATAGTCACAACAATAGTTTTCCATTTACCAAATACGTTATCAAACCAACCGTTTATGGAGCTATCAATACCAGAGTTCTCAACCAGTTCGTTCGCCAGCGTGGTGATGGTCACTCAAGCGCTTTGGTCACGGGCCCGTCCGGTGCTATATTGTTGGAGATGAAAGTACAGCACATATATCCAAACAGAACACAAACCCCGTCCCGCTCAGCCAAAAGCATATCTAAAGCTATTCTATTCTGCCATGTCATTAAGCTAGTTGCCGCTGTCTGCTCAGCTAATCCCTTTATTGCATCACGAGTGTGGTTAATAAATCTTTTGCTGGTTATATTAAATATAATTTATCCAATCTACATTTTTATTAATTGTTTGACCACCAGAAAATACTTGATTCAAACCCAGCTGCGATCTGATTGTGGATCCCATCAATATATATCCTTTCATCAAAGGATCCCGGGAGGAGGTCCTACTTTCTATGTGACAACTCACCAATCTCTGACACGTTTGATTGTTTGCGTATGTAGGTGAGTTCACAATCAGTTATCACCACACATCCATCAGATGTCAGCACGGGCCTGGTTTTGGCTCCTATAATCCTCTTGCTGCAACAAAGAGGAGAGATTTAGTCATGGTCTCTTTAGGTGTGACATTCTCTGTGTGGGAGCAGGAGCTAAGATGCCCTACCCTGTATCCTATCCTTACTAGTCCTAGAAAAACAATAATAAGAATCCCCTGTGACTTCAAACTGAGGCAACCCAGGTCGGGATGACTTTGTTATCGGGGGAAACAGATAGTGCAAGTTACCATAAGACTCTTTCACCACATTCCCAGGTGGCTTGCATGGAGGAAAAACCTGACAGAGAGTTAAAGCCTGTCAAGGGGAACGGAGTAGTTGTTATCCCTGGTTTGGCTGTCCTACAGGCAAAACAGTCCTCTTTAGACATAGTTTTTTTCCCGTATACTGAATCCATTCCAACCACAGGTTTAAGATTTCTATACCCCGTTTCCACCTGTACTACTTCCTCCAGGTCCATAGTTTTGCACTATCTTTATCACAGCCCCGGTCTCACTACCTCCCTCAGAGAGGTTTACTCTAGAATTTCCCCTTTCCCTACGTCTAGCTGTCTCCTATGCCTTTTCAACTTGTGTTAGGTTAACTACCACTTCTGGCTGAAACAGGAGGGTCCGTGTGTGTTAGGAATATGGCCCCCACAGTCAGACAGCTACCTACCGTCGGGAGACCTGTGAATCCCCACCCTTGCCCTGAGAACATGTCAGATGCCAGAGGCCAACCCATTGCTTTACCTTCTATCGAACTCACACAGGGATGATCAGACAGGGTAAGGGAATCTTCGTTAAGGAGGCAACCCCCGAACCATAGTGGTGATCGGATCTTTCTCCTAACTCTGTGTTTGTTCGTCAGGTGTAGCTGGTTTTGTACAGTGTGTGACATGCACCCAGATGGATCTCTCAGCTATTCTGCTGGCAAAGGCAGTACTTGGTAGGGCCCTTCCCGCCAGGCCTGATTCAGTCTCCTGGTTAGATAGAGTGGGTCACCTTCTCCTTTAGTTCACCTGTGGGGCACAAAACCTCTGACATACAGGTGTGGTTAATAAACTATCATACATGTTTTTTTTTTTTAAGTATTTTGTCCTCTCCTTCGTATATATTTAATAAAGTATTTTGTCCTCTCCTTCGTATATATTTAATATTTAATCCAACCATCCCCCTCTTTGACACATGATTTGGCCATGTGTCAATATTACCACCTACCTAAACAATCACTTTAGTTAATATTGGTATTTCATTATCCAATTGCCATTCCTCCACTCTCTCTTCTGTTATTTATGGTTCAAATCAAATATATTATTACCAAATTATAATCTTCTTCACAATTTTCACAGTACTATAAATTACCCTCAACTTAGTAAAATAAACTATCTTAAAGTCTTCCTCTCATGCCTTTAGAATGTACTAGTGTGGATGATTAATTAACACCAGAATGTTAAAACAGAGTTCAGAAGCCATTGAAATCATTTAACGAACTGTTTAATCCCATAGTATACTAAACAATTACCATTATTCTAAATATTTCATAAATGTTAGTTATCCCAAGTGTTCATTAAGTCCTCATGACATTCATTCTCATAAGAAATCATATATACCCCAAACTCAGCCAAAACCTAAAAATCCATAAAATTCACTGTGTGCACCTTTAAGACCTATAACCCTTGACCTGCTGAAAACCCCCCAAAAATTGAAACAAGGCTTTATAAACATCATACTAGGTGTGTTGTTTTTTATTTGAAAAACCCAATTTGAAAAACAACCACAAATAGCCAGGCCTTAATTTGGTAGCTCACTTTCATGACCTAAATACGGCCTAACTTCACTACTGCTCCCCTAGCCCTTGGCAACATTCCAACGAGATGAGCTAATCTCTTTCTCCTGGTTATCCCCAGTCTTAACCCATCAATAATTGTTTGTATCAATCTAATTCCTCATAACTAATCTATAAAACCACTCAAAATTCCTCGCGTATACAATTATTATTTAATTGATTACCCTAACTCTGCTACATGTACCAAACATTTATATTTTCCCGCTAAACCATTTCAGTTCGCTATTCAATTTATTTAACTGTTCTCTCTGATTATGCCCTAATTAATAAAACAAATACTTGCTATCGTTGATTAGCATACATTTAATAATGTTCCTACCATCTGAACTGTACTGTCTCTCACCCTCCCCTTGCTCCTTCGGGGAGAGCGCATGGTAACCTTATAACATATTTTCATAGACTTTTCTAGAATACTTCTATTTAAGCTATCTAATTCAACCTTTCACATCCACATAGTAATCTAGGTATATAGCCCCACTGCGAAAGCTTTGTCTACTGTCCCTACCTGTGTTCGAACCAGGGACATCGCCAGTCACTCCACACCATCTACGATTCTCACAAAGTAAATACTTTCACGTCGCACATCCAGCCACGTCATCACCCCCGTCTAGCCAGCCCTTCTGTCTCAAACACCCTAGTAGCCTAAATAAAACACACTCTAACAGCGTTCTGCATTTTCCTCTATCATCGGGTTTAAGAACTAACGTAACAACATTAACTATTCTCTATTGCTGTAGTAACGTCTTGTTTGGTTCAGTTTATTTATTACGGAGTGTCCATAATACTATAATAATACATAATCGAATTCCCCTCATGCATACAGATTTCACCTTATGCCATTGAAATGCCAAATAAACCATAATAGTTCAATGGAGCCCCCTATTGGCTCTCCCCTACCTATACATTACTTCTACAACCACTTTAGTTATGGTCCGATTACAAATTAAACCTTATCACATGATCAAACAACGCCACAACCTTAAACTCATATGGGGCGGCAGGCAGCTTAGTGATCAGTAGCGCCGCGCCAAGAACCGAGAGGTCGCGGTTCCAATCCCCGAGCCGACCAGGCGAAAAATCTGCCGATGTGCCCTCGAGCAAGGCACTCAACCCAATCGCTCCTGCAAGTCGCTCTGGACAAGGGCGTCTGCCAAATCACCAAAAATGCAAATGTAAATATTCTCTACTTTCTCACCCATCTCATCCCTCGTCAGAAACCCACAGGCACCTCTCAAATAATCACCCCGTGGTGTTCCCAGCCAACTCCAGTCTTTCCTCGCTCCAAAAGCCACACTTTCGCTCTCTCCAGCCCCCCCTCGCAACTCTCTCTTTCTCTCTCACTGCTCATTTCTCCTTTACACACCTTATGTATCTGTTTTAAGCATGGATTCGACTTTATCTGCGTCCAGACGTCCCTCAAAACCATACCTCTCCCTCCACCTAATGTCTAGAACTCTGCCACAGTTAAACTTCTACCTCCTCGCAACCTATAGGGTAGGACCTCCCCCTAATAGGATTTATGCAAAAGGTCTCAGTTCAAACTGGGTCCCTTTAGGAATCTAGTTGTGGGTCAAATCTTATCCACCAATGCGTCAATCCGTAGTTCGACACATTCTGGATACGTTTATCTTTATTCCTTATTCCTTATTCCTTATTCCTTAATTCCTTAGTATAAAACACAGTACCAGATATCTCATGTATGCCTTAATTCATTAGGATGGAAAATTATTTAACAAGTATTCATACTCACGCTCAGTACTACTGATCATAATTTGGTATTGGTCTATAATACAATATGCAAGATTTCGTTTTAACAGGCTCTGCATACCTTTTTAGAAGAGCGCGCTCTGATCAGGTTTCCTGAGCCAAGACGAATAGTTGATTTCTCCAGGATTTTCAGGTCACTCTTCCGTCTGTTTTTAGATCGATGATTTGCCTTTTCCTCTCGCACCAACTTTTAGATCGAATTAAAAAACCATTCGGCACCACTCCCGCTCTATCCTGTATTTTTTGATCTAGATATTCATTAAACTTGAGTTTTGGGACGGTAGTGGTTGCCATGGTTATACAGTTTTTTTTAGACTATCTTGGTGCTCTTAGCCAGTCACTGGCCGAATCCAGCAATGTATTCTTGGCGCTGACTGAGATTTATCTCTGATGTCCCACCCTCGTACACAAAAAATGTTCAATACTTTATTATTAGGAATTATTTTGCAAAAGGTATTATTGTTTTTCAATTATTCGAATTATTATATATTTTCCCAAAAGGTATCAGAACCGCCCTTTTGGAACAATATATTAACAAACTCAAGCGCTCCCAAAATAATTATCAATTTAATTTTAGGAATTATTTAGCAAAAGTTATTATTGTTTTTCAGTTATTCGAGTTATTATATATTTTCCCAAAAGGTATCAGAATCGCCCTTTTGGAACAATATATTAACAAACTCGAGCGCTTCCAAAATAATTATCAATCTAATTTTAGGAATTATGAAAATACCAACACCACAAGAGGGAAAAAGTTCAAGTCAGCTTTTAGCGCAGCGGCTACATAACAGGCAAAATAGGACTCGGTGGTCCTCTTAAAAGTTATCCACTAGTTAGTCTCATGAAACGGCCAATCTTACACAACATTCAGGTTATCATTTCAACAATTACATTTTCATTACATATCAGCATCAACACACAAATTCAGTTTAAGTTCCTCACAGTACATATAGTTGAGTGCCACGTCAACCAATTGCCCGACTATCTGAACTTGTATTTTTATTTTTATTTTTTTTGATTCTCCTCAAGGAGACTCCCAGTCGTTTAAACCATTCAACTGGCGTCTAGTCGGGAGAACCTTTTCTGGACTTGGATTCTCACGGAATTAACTCAACCCGACTATCTGAATCTTTTTATCAAGTCACCAGATCCTTCTCTTGTGGATCAAATAAAAGGGGTCCATCGCTTGTGGACCAAAACCTCTGTAATAGGCTCCTCACTAGAAAGCCGCATTTCAACAGAAAATAAAACCACTGTAACTAGACTTCTTCTCTTAGAGTCACATTTCAACAGTAAAAACCTAAGCAACACACGAATTCAGTTTAAGTTCCTCACAGTACATATAGTTGAGTGCCACGTCAACCAATTGCCCGACTATCTGAACTTGTATTTTTATTTTTATTTTTTTGATTCTCCTCAAGGAGACTCCCAGTCGTTTAAACCATTCAACTGGCGTCTAGTCGGGAGAACCTTTTCTGGACTTGGATTCTCACGGAATTAACTCAACCCGACTATCTGAATCTTTTTATCAAGTCACCAGATCCTTCTCTTGTGGATCAAATAAAAGGGGTCCATCGCTTGTGGACCAAAACCTCTGTAATAGGCTCCTCACTAGAAAGCCGCATTTCAACAGAAAATAAAACCACTGTAACTAGACTTCTTCTCTTAGAGTCACATTTCAACAGTAAAAACCCTAAAGAATTCAGATATCTTTACATATGTGCCTTTTGAGTCATAATAGATATGTTATAAATTTTACAGTAATCCATACTCACGCCCAGTACTTACTGATCATAATTTAGTTTATCCTACAATACAATATGCAGATTTTGTTTTAACAGGTTCTGCTTACCTTTGTATTGACGGCCGTCTAGATCAGTTTCCTGAGGCGAGCTGGATTCCCGGCTGCTCCTGCGGATAGGTCACCCGTCCTTTCAGATCCGTCTCTTACTTGTCTCCTGTCTCTATCAACTTTTATGGACCGAATTCAGAGTTAGAAAACCATCCTCTGCTACCAAGTTTTGTTGATAAAACAAGTTTACTGAGAACGGAGACCAAGTAGAGACTTTTGGACAAGGTGGATAATTGTATAATATAAGGCAGTTTATTCAGAGGTAAAGATATCTGAGAATAGCGTGCACGGACCCGTTCGTCAATCTCGTAGGGAGATATCTGAGAGAGCCCTAAACATTGTGTGCTGACATTTTATACAATAAAATAAAGTAGGTTGATTCTAGTAGTTCTGATCTTCTGATTGGTCCTGATGAGTTGGTCGAGGTCACCTCCATTGCATTGGCTCTGAGTCGGGTTCTCTGTCTTCAGATGTTCAGCCTAAGAGAAGGGGGTTTTTGTGTGTGTGTGTGTGCTTAACAATGATGATGTGTGTGTGTGTGTGTGTGTGCGTGTGTGTGTGTGTGTGTGTGTGTGTATGTGTGTGTATGTTTAACAATGATGATGTGTGTGTGTGTGTGTATGTGTGTGTGTGTGTGTGTGTGTGTGTATGTGTGTGTATGTTTAACAATGATGATGTGTGTGTGTGTGTGTGTGTGTATGTGTGTGTGTGTGTGGGTGTGTGTGTGTGTATGTCCTCAGAGCAAGAAGTCGTGAGTTGGGAGAACTGAGAGACCTATGGCGTGGGTGTTGTCCATAGCCACCTGCTGATAAGGCCGACAAGATAGAAGTCTTTGTGCATTGTATTAAATACAAAGGCCCAACACAAGATGGGTCATGCACAAGATTTTAGTCAGACCAAGCTATAACATTATATATATTTACTACGACAGCAGTAGATACCTGCCCTACAGAGCTGAGGTAAATACTGTAGATACCTGCCCTACAGAGCAGAGGTAAATACTGTAGATAGCTGCCCTACAGAGCTGAGTTAAATACTGTAGATACCTGCCCTATAGAGCTGAGATAAATACTGTACATACACAGTACCATAGATACCTGTCCTACATAGCTGAGGTAAATTCCGTAGATACAAGCACTACATAGCCAAGATTAATACTGTAGATACCTGCCCTACAGAGCTGAGGTAAATACTGTAGATACGTGCCCTACAGAGCTGAGGTAAATACAGTAGATACCTGCCCTACAGAGCTGAGGTAAATACTGTAGATACACTCCCTACAGAGCTGAGGTAAATACTGTAGATACACTCCCTACAGAGCTGAGGTAAATACTGTAGATACACTCCCTACAGAGCTGAGGTAAATACTGTAGGTACACTCCCTACAGAGCTGAGGTAAATACTGTAGATACCTGCCCTACAGAGCTGAGGTAAATACTGTAGATACACTCCCGATCCCTCTCTCCCTTTCTTTTCTCTCCCCCTTCCTCCCCAGGTGGGTCCAGCAGGCTCTCAGTTTGGTATCCTGGCCTGTCTGTTTGTTGAGCTGTTCCAGAGCTGGCAGATCCTGGAGCATCCGTGGAGGGCTTTCACCAAGCTGCTGTGTGTCGTCCTCTTCCTGTTCTCCTTTGGCCTGCTGCCCTGGATAGACAACTTCGCCCACATCTCCGGATTCATATCTGGACTCTTCCTCTCCTTCGCCTTCCTGCCGTACATCAGGTGAGAAGTTTGTTGATTTTGTGATCTTTTTTGTTTGTTTGGATGTCAACACTTTTACATATACATGACTGAGTTGGTTGTTCGGTTGAAGCTACTTGGGGTAATGTTTAGGATGTTATTACTACACATTGGCAAATCAATGTCACAAAATTTAGATTTTGATTATATAATCCTGTTCTTATTATTTCCAGTTTTGGCCGTTTGGACATGTACCGTAAACGTGTCCAGATCTGTGTGTTCCTGCTGGTGTTCCTGGGTCTCTTCTCAGGGCTTGCTGTCCTATTCTACGTCCACCCGGTCAAGTGTGAGTGGTGTGAGTACCTCACCTGTATTCCCCTCACTGACAAGTTCTGTGACAAGTACGACCTCAACGCCCACCTCCACTGACCAGGTCTTTGACCATACAACTACAATGATTAGAATGGACATTCTCAAAGAAGTATAGCCTCACGCACCAGGATAGCTTGACACAAGGCTGGTGAACAAGACTAGGCTCAAAACAATGTCACAGCATGGACTGTACCAGCGGACATATTTGGTGTAGCATTCAGGACATTGGACGTGAAGATTGCCAATCTTGGAAATATAACTGATAACGGTTGATCTTAATAACTGTTGAACTGTTGATCTGTCTCCATTCCGTTTTGTTTATATGGATATTGCTAGTGAGTGACTGGTCACTTTCAAAGCATAAAGACAGAGAGAGGGGGAAGGGGGTTATATGTGACTTTTGCCTTGCCACTGATCCCACGCCTCTCTGTTCTTATTAAAAACTGAGCCAACACCACCACCTTGTGGCCATCAGACCACACAACAGCCACTGACTCCACACAGCTGTGGAGGGATTTTGTTTTGTATTTTTCTACACAGGTCATAAAGCCAACTAAGAGTTTTATCAGTTTATTGGATGACCTCAGACAGGAAGCTATCTCCCAAGAAAGAAAATAGATATTTAGTACTGTAAGATGACTGCCTCTGGTGCCTTGGTTATTACTGCCAAGTCTAGGTCCAAGTCTAGGTCCATGTCTAGGTCCATGTCTAGGTCCAAGTCTAGGTCTAAATCTAGGTCCAAGTATAGGTCCAAGTCTAGGTCCAAGTCTAGGTCCAAGTCTAGGTCCAAGTCTAGGTCTAAATCTAGGTCCAAGTCTAGGTCTAAATCTAGGTCCAAGTATAGGTCCAAGTCTAGGTTCAAGTCTAGGTCCAAGTCTAGGTCTAAGTCTAGGTCCAAGTCTAGGTCCAAGTCAAGGTTCAAGTCTCAAATGGCACACTATTCCCTATACAGTGAACTTATTAGTGCACTATATTGGGCCTATTCTCTATATAGTGCACTACATAGGGAATAGGGAATAGTGTGTCATTTGAGATGTGCCCTATGTTACACTAGACAAACCACTTGTAGCTTAACATGTACTGTATACTGCTGTCTAAGGGTGGTGAGTGTTTGGAAGGTGGTGTTTTAGCTACCTGCTTATCTGTACCTGACAATACAGCAACACAAACTGAAGCTTTCTGTCTGTGTGTCCACTTTATTTATATTGTGTGAATGTGTGTGTGTGAGGGATCTGTGAATGTGTATGTGTGTAAGGGATCTGTGAATGTGTGTGTGTGTGACGGATCTGTGAATGTGTGTCTTGTTGCACATGCATGTTTCCGCCAGTAGAGGGCAGAGTTTCCCCCTGTAGAGGGCAGAGTTTCCCCCTGTAGAGGGCAGAGTTTCCCCCTGTAGAGGGCAGAGTTTCCCCCAGTAGAGGGCAGAGTTTCCCCCAGTAGAGGGAAGAGTTTCCCCCAGTAGAGGGCAGAGTTTCCCCCAGTAGAGGGCAGCGTTTCACCCAGGAGGGGACAGAGTTTCCCCCAGTAGAGGGCAGCGTTTGACCCAGGAGAGGGCAGAATTTCCCCCAGTAGAGGGCAGAGTTTCCCCCAGGAGAGCAGAGTTGCTTTGAGTAAATGGCTGCCATCAGGGACATGTCACATAAGATGCATATCTGATGCCTTCATATATAAGCTTCAACAAACTTAGTCTAAATGGCTGCTGCATGTATAATGCATTTATAATACTTTGTGTTATTCACAATGTCTCTGCCAGGGGATATGTAGGCTAATGTCAACTAGAGACCCATGTTGTTCCATGTATCTGGCCTCTCATGTTGTTCCATGTCTCTGGTTTCTCATGTTGTTCCATGGCTCTGGCCTCTCATGTTGTTCCATGTTTCTGGCCTCTCATGTTGTTCCATGGTTCTGGCCTCTCATGTTGTTCCATGGTTCTGGCCTCTCATGTTGTTCCATGGATCTGGCCTCTCATGTTGTTCCATGGCTCTGGCCTCTCATGTTGTTCCATGGATCTGGCCTCTCATATTGTTCCATGGATCTGGCCTCTCATATTGTTCCATGGTTCTGGCCTCTCATATTGTTCCATGGATCTGGCCTCTCATATTGTTCCATGGATCTGGCCTCTCATATTGTTCCATGGATCTGGCCTCTCATGTTGTTCCATGGTTCTGGCCTCTCATGTTGTTCCATGGATCTGGCCTCTCATGTTGTTCCATGGTTCTGGCCTCTCATATTGTTCCATGGATCTGGCCTCTCATATTGTTCCATGGATCTGGCCTCTCATATTGTTCCATGGATCTGGCCTCTCATATTGTTCCATGGATCTGGCCTCTCATATTGTTCCATGGATCTGGCCTCTCATATTGTTCCATGGATCTGGCCTCTCATATCGTTCCATGGATCTGGCCTCTCATATTGTTCCATGGATCTGGCCTCTCATATTGTTCCATGGATCTGGCCTCTCATATTGTTCCATGGTTCTGGCCTCTCATGTTGTTCCATGGTTCTGGCCTCTCATGTTGTTCCATGGCTCTGGCCTCTCATGTTGTTCCATGGTTCTGGCCTCTCATGTTGTTCCATGGTTCTGGCCTCTCATGATTTTAGTGTCTGATACGTTTATCCCACACAACTCTTAATGGTGCACGTCAATACCTCTCTTTTGCTGTTTACTAATTCTCTCTTCCTCTCCTTGAGTCACCAGCCCCTTCCCACACACACACACACACACACACACACACACACACACACACACACACACACACACACACACACACACACACACACACACACACACACACACACACACACACACACACACACACACACACACAGTCTATAATTTATGGTGCACTTCAAGTCCTCTCTTTTGTCGTTTACTAATTCTCTCTTCCATCCCCCTCTCCTTGAGTCACCAGCCCCTTCCAACACACACACACACACACACACACACACACACACACACACAACACACACACACACACACACACACAGAGAGTCTGTAATTGAGGGTTAATTAGTATGTACACTCAAGCCTCCTGTTGAAGGAAAGCTGAATATGACAAATCCTTATTTGCAGCCAATGTATAATAGCTACATAGTATGTTTAGGTGCTATTCCACGAATCTTACCTTACAGATGCTTCTCCACCTGTAGATTGTATGCCATATTACGTTCACCCATCCAGCCCTTTTAGATGGGACTAGTTTAGGACTAGTTTAGGACCAGTTTAGGACTAGTTTAGGCTCACTTTCTCCTCTCAACTGTATGTATTTTCTATTGTATACCTCTCTCCTTTAA
>NC_059192.1:74773859-74781359 GCF_020615455.1 Coregonus clupeaformis | reverse complement strand
TCACCTGTCCACCTGCAGTACTCACCTGTCCACCTGCAGTACTCACCACCACCTGCAGTATCCACCTGTCCACCTGCAGTACTCACCTGTCCACCTGCAGTACTCACCACCACCTGCAGTACCCACCTGTCCACCTGAAGTACTCACCTCCACCTGCAGTACTTACCTGTCCACCTGCAGTGCTCACCTGTCCACCTGCAGTACTCACCACCACCAGCAGTACCCACCTGTCCTCCTGAAGTACTCACCACCACCTGCAGTACTCATCTGTCCACCTGCAGTGGCCACCTGTCCACCTGCAGTACTCACCACCACCTGCAGTGCTCACCACCACCTGCAGTACTCGCCTGTCCACCTGCAGTACTCACTTGTCCACCTGCAGTACTCACCACCACCTGTAGTACCTACCTGTCCACTTGCAGTTTTCACCTGTCCACCTGAAGTACTCACCACCACCTGCAGTACTTACCTGTCCACCTGCAGTACTCACCTGTCCACCTGAAGTAACCACCACCACCTGCAGTACTCACCTGACCACCTGCAGTACTTGCCTGTCCACCTGCAGTACCCACCTGTCCACCTGCAGTACTCACCACCACCTGCAGTACTCACCTGTCCACCTGCAGTACTCACCACCACCTGTGGTACCCACCTGTCAACCTGCAGTGCTCACTACCACCTGCAGTACTCACCTGTCCACCTGCAGTACTCACCACCACCTGCGGTATCCACCTGTCCACCTGCAGTGCTCACTACCACCTGCAGTACTCACCTGTCCACCTGCAGTGCCCACCTGTCCACCTGCAGTACTCACCGCCACCTGTAGTACTCACCTGTCCATCTGCAGTACACCACCTGTCCAGCTGCAGTACTCACCACCACCTGCAGTGCTCACCACCACCTGCAGTACTCACCTGTCAACCTGCAGTACTCACCACCACCTGAAGTACTCACCTGTCCACCTGCAGTGTACACCTGTCCACCTGCAGTGCTCACCTGAAGTACTCACCACCACCTGCAGTACCCACCTGTCCACCTGCAGTACTCACCACCACCTGCAGTACTTACCTGTCCACCTGCAGTACTCACCACCACCTGCGGTATCCACCTGTCCACCTGCAGTGCTCACTGCCACCTGCAGTACTCACCTGTCCACCTGCAGTACTCACCTGTCCACCTGCAGTGCTCACCTGTCCACCTCCAGTACTCACCACCACCTGCAGTAATCACATGTCCACCTGCAGTACTCACCACCACCTGCAGTACTCACCTGTCCACCTGCAATACTCACCACCACCTGCAGTGCTCACCACCACCTGCAGTACTCACCACCACCTGCGGTACACACCTGTCCACCTGCAGTACTCACCTGTCCACCTGCAGTACTCTCCACCACCTGCAGTG
This sequence comes from Coregonus clupeaformis, assembly GCF_020615455.1. NCBI lineage: Eukaryota > Metazoa > Chordata > Actinopteri > Salmoniformes > Salmonidae > Coregonus > Coregonus clupeaformis. The sequence continues at coordinate 74,779,955 of NC_059192.1, read as the reverse complement.
CTCACCTCCACCTGCAGTACTCACCTGTCAACCTGCAGTACTCACCACCACCTGAAGTACTGACCTGTCCACCTGCAGTGCTCACCTGTCCACCTGCAGTACTCACCACCACCTGTAGTACCCACCTGTCCACCTGCAGTGCTCACCAGTCAACCTGCAGTACTCACCACCACCTGCAGTGCTCACCACCACCTGAAGTACTCACCTGTCCACCTGCAGTACCCACCTGTCCACCTGCAATACTCAACACCACCTGAAGTACTCACCACCACCTGCAGTACTCACCACCACCTGCAGGGTGCAGGGCAGGCTATTATTGTTCCTTGCAGAGCCATGTTGTGCCTGATTCCCCTAACTGGTATACACTAAGTACACAAAACATTATGAACTTTCCATGACATAGACTGACCAAGTGAATCCAGGTGAAAGCTATAATCCCTTATTGATGTCACTTGTTAAATCCACTTCAATCAGTGACAATTGAGACGTGGGATTGTGTATATGTATATGTGCCATTCAGAGGGTGAATGGGCAAGAAAATATTTAAGTGCCATTGAACGGGGTATGGTAATTTTTGTCAAGAACTGCAACTCTGCTGGGTTTTCCACGCTCAACAGTTTCCTGTGTGTATCAAGAATGGCCCACCACCCAAAGGACAGTCAGCCAACATGACACAACTGTGGGAAGCATTTGAGCCATTTGAGCCAACATGGGCCAACATGGGCCAGCATCCCTTGTGGAATGCTTTCGATACCTTGTAGAGTCCATGCAACAACTCTGTCTGTGGCTAGTTGAATCAAGTGCTTGGCTGGAACAAAAACAGTGCAATCCTGAGGATACTCAGGAATTGAGAAACACTGCTCTAACATGATTTACAGTCAATTAAAAGTCAAAGTTATTAGCTTGCTGTTACTGGAATCACGGCCTTATCAAACAGTGAAACATACTGTATCTCAAACCAACTACAAACCACAGTTATGTTGTATCTGTTTCTTATAGATTTGCTGGTTGTGAGGAGAAAGACTCCCACCTGTATTGGCAGCCTGCCTGCCCCCTAAACCATGTACCTTAAAAGTCTCTCCCTTCTGTTTGCTATCTAGCTATCAGTCACCTGCATCAACAACCATTGGATGGGAGTCTTCCTCCAGGTGATAACGAAGCAGAACAACTCTTCCTGTTCAGCTGGAGCAGAGATAAAGAAGATATATTGAGGTACAGATATGACCTGGGTAGATACAGTACCAGACCTAGGTGGATACAGTACCAGACCTGGGTCAAATACATATGTCAAACACCTTAAAATATGCATGATAAAAGTATTTGAGGTGCCCCTTGATTTAGCTTGGAGTTTGCACTTTTGGAACTATTTCATTGGTTCCATTGCACTGGGCAGAACTAACCAAGCGCAGCTCAAGTATCTGACATTATGCATTTGACCCAGGTTTGGTAGATATATAATGACTATTGCGTGGTGTTTGTGTATTTGGTCTGATAACACATGACTAGGGAATTATTATCCTAGCTAGCGTTGCCACTATCCTTCAACTCTGACATGCTTTGTGACATCACCAGGGCAAGCTCAGGCTTGCTCAGTCAGCCCTCCCAAGGTCCGAGGCAAAAGGAAACACACACGAACACACACACACACACACACACTCCTCCAATCACAGACAGACCCTGTCAGTGCCCAGCGACAAAATTACAGCGCACATTTGATGGAGTGTGGCTCTTCAGACCAAGCAATCATCTATTGCCTCCATCAGCTATTAAAGAGGCCTAAACTCTCCAACCAGCCTGACTGACCTCCAAAACCCCACCAAGGAGTAATTTCTAACCCCTTTGTCTCAACTTCCCCACACAACTCCACATTATACTGTATTTACGTTTCACATTCACGCCATTGACACACTGAGTCTGTACACCAATGCTGAGAGAGAGAGAGAGAGAGAGAGAGAGAGAGAGAGAGAGAGAGAGAGAGAGAGAGAGAGAGAGAGAGAGAGAGAGAGAGAGAGAGAGAGAGAGAGAGAGAGAGAGAGAGAGAGAGAGAGAGAGAGAGAGAGAGAGGTATTAATTTCCTTGGTTACGTTAGAATGTGCACTCACTTCAGACTAAGCAATCTGTTGGCAGATTTGTAAAGACAGGAAAGGTTGTCTGAAGCCTGATGCATGGCAGGACCGCATCCTCCTAGTTAATTTACTCACTACCAAAACCAGTTGTTTTCCCAATGGCTATAAAACCGAAACTAAGTACAAGAATTGGAAGAACATTTCTTCAGCCATTGTCTCTTACAAGTTTAAAGCTGCACATTTCCAACAGCTGTCCTGTCCTTTGAAGAGCACCATTCACTCATAGTCAGCAGATTAAACCAATAGCCGCACCATCCTGTCCCAAACTGTCCCAGTCCTCCATTTTACATCCACCAGACACAACAAGTGTGGCCTGAATCTTCACTATATATCCGACCCAGACATCCACCACCCCTTTACAGCTCACAATGGGTCGGCCCAGTGAAAGAAGCTGCCAGGAGCCCACCGCGGCCTGGGCTTCAGCTGGGTAGAGGGTCTCCCCAGGCGGCCATTGTGATGGTAAGCAAGGTCTGAATGGACGAGCAGGAGACATATAAAACAGAGGAACAGATAAGGGGGAGGAGAAGAGAGGAATAGAGGAATAGAGGGAGTCGAGACAACAAACAATCACTTCAGAGATAGATCAGATAGGTTGGATAGATCACAGAATTCCCTTGACCACTGACCTAATAACAACAGTTCTCTGCTCGTGGTTTTTGAGGTTGGGGAAGTGATCTGTGTTGAGGTAAATACAAGTTTATTACAATGTTTTGGACAGTTTGTTTCAAAAAAGAGGCAGAAAGAGTGTGCCTGCTCTTTTAGCTGTGCTGAGACACAAATACAATAAACAAAGAGCTTGTCAATGCATCAGGAAGTAAAGGGTTAAAACCTGCTCTATAATCCTAAACCATTAAACCACTCAGAGAAACGTGGCGTCAGTGAGGTAATCAGTAAAATACTCAAGTGTGTGTATGTGGGTTTGGGGGTGGGGAGGGGCGTGTGTGTGTGTACCAATGACTATATACTGTATGAATGGACAAAGCCATTCATCACATGACACCATTCACTCCTATATGAAAACTCTGCATTGAAGCCAAATTAAGTCAGTTAAGATGGCTTCTCATGGAGACATAACATGCACAATTTGAGCTACTCCAGGAAGTTACGTTGCAGGCTATCTTAGTGCTGCCCCCTCTCATGGAGTAACTCATGGGGGGCTGTTTTGATAGACTTTAGTGCGGCTTTTGACATTATCGATCAAAGTCTGCTGTTGGAAAAATGTATGTGTTATGGCTTTACACCCCCTGCTATATTATGGATAAAGAGTTACCTGTCTAACAGAACACAGAGGGTGTTCTTTAATGGAAGCCTCTCCAACATAATCCAGGTAGAATCATGAATTCCCCAGGGCAGCTGTCTAGGCCCCTTACTTTTTTCAATCTTTACTAACGACATGCCACTGGCTTTGAGTACTCTTGGCATTCTCTCAACCAGCTTCATGAGGTAGTCACCTGGAATGCATTTCAATTAACAGGTGTGCCTTCTTAAAAGTTAATTTGTGGAATTTCTTTCCTCCTTAATGCGTTTGAGACAATCAGTTGTGTTGTGACAAGGTAGGGGGAGGGTATACAGAAGATAGCCCTATTTGGTAAAAGACCAAGTCCATATTATGGCAAGAACAGCTGAAATAAGCAAAGAGAAATGACAGTCCATCATTACTTTAAGACATGAAGGTCAGTCAATACGGAACATTTCAAGAACTTTGAAAGTTTCTTCAAGTGCAGTCGTAAAAACCATCAAGCGCTATGATGAAACTGGTTCTCATGAGGACCACCACAGGAATGGAAGACCCAGAGTTTCCTCTGCTGCAGAGGATAAGTTCATTAGAGTTACCAGCCTCAGAAATTGCAGCCCAAATAAATGCTTCACAGAGTTCAAGTAACAGACACATCTCAACATCAATTGTTCAGAGGAGACTGTGAGACGCAGTGTGGGTGAACGGATGATCTCTGCATGTGTAGTTCCCACCGTAAAGCATGGAGGATGTGGTGTGTTGCTGGTGACACTGTCTGTGATTTATTTAACCAGCATGGCTACCGAAGCATTCTGCAGCGATACGCCATCCCATCTGGTTTGGGCTTAGTGGGACTATCAATTGTTTTTCAACAGGACAATGACTCAACACACCTCCAGGCTGTTTAAGGGCTATTTTACCAAGAAGGAGAGTGATGGAGTGCTGCATCAGATGACCTGGCCTCCACAATCCCCCGACCTCAACCCAATTGAGATGGTTTGGGATGAGTCTGACCGCAGAGTGAAGGAAAAGCAGCCAACAAGTAGTGCTCAGCATATGTGGGAACTCCTTCAAGACTGTTGGAAAAGCATTCCAGGTGAAGCTGGTTAAGAGAATGCCAAGAGTGTGCTAAGCTGTCATTAAGGCAAAGGGTGGCTATTTGAAAAATCTCAAATATATATGTATGCGGATTACTCAACACTATACACGTCAGCTACTACAGCAACTGAAATGACTGCAACACTTAACAACGAGCTGCAGTTAGTTTCAGAATGGGTGGCAAGGAATTAGCTAGTCCCAAAAACAAAAGCATTGTATTTGGGACAAATCATTCACTAAACCCTAAACCTCAACTAAATCTTGTAATGAGTAATGTGGAAATTGAGCAAGTTGAGGTGACTAAACTGCTTGGAGTAACCCTGGATTGTAAACTGTCATGGTCAAAACATATTGATAAAGCAGTAGCTAAGGGGAAAAGTCTACCATAATAAAGCGCAGCTCTGCCTTTTTAACAGCACTATCAACAAGGCAGGTCCTACAGGGGGCTGTAGGGGTCTTTGTCTCTGGGTGCTGTAGGGGTCTTTGTCTCTGGGGGCTGTAGGGGTCTTTGTCTCTGGGGGCTGTAGGGGTCTTTGTCTCTGGGGGCTGTAGGGGTCTTTGTCTCTGGGTGCTGTAGGGGTCTTTGTCTCTGGGGACTGTAGGGGTCTTTGTCTCTGGGGACTGTAGGGGTCTTTGTCTCTGGGGGCTGTAGGGGTCTTTGTCTCTGGGGCTGTAGGGGTCTTTGTCTCTGGGGACTGTAGGGGTCTTTGTCTCTCGGGGCTGTAGGGGTCTTTGTCTCTGGGGGCTGTAGGGGTCTTTGTCTCTGGGGACTGTAGGGGTCTTTGTCTCTGGGGGCTGTAGGGGTCTTTGTCTCTGGGGGCTGTAGGGGTCTTTGTCTCTGGGGACTGTAGGGGTCTTTGTCTCTGGGGGCTGTAGGGGTCTTTGTCTCTGGGGGCTGTAGGGGTCTTTGTCTCTGGGGACTGTAGGGGTCTTTGTCTCTGGGGACTGTAGGGGTCTTTGTCTCTTATCCTGTGTTAATTCATCCAAAGTAAAATAAAGAGCACAGTGGCAAAAAGAGAAATACTGATATAAACGCAAATCACAAGTGTAACCTTTTATGATCCATTAACATTTCCAGATAACACCAGTAGTTTCTTTGTCTCCACTACCCTCTCTTAAATCATTTAGATGCTGTAGGTGATGTAGGCATCTCATGGATCATAATGTCACCATTTAAAGTTTATCGCCTATTTCATTTCAGCTTTTCATCAAATAAAAGCTTGACCTTTGTCACTGTGACATATCCCCAAATGAGAGATCAAACGTCTGTTCAAACACAGCTCTGACTCTGGGCTATTTTACCTAGCTGGGACACACACACACACACATGCTCGAACGTGCACACACACACACACATGCATGAACGCACATATACACACACACACAGGCCCAGTTTGAGGGTTGTGGGTGGATGTTAAACTCTCCCTCTGTCCCGGGGGAAACCGATATTAATTGGCAATGTGGGAGGCTGAGGGCGTTTAATGACACATGATTACTGTAGAGGGGGATCCTGTAATTACCACCGCTAATGAATTCACACCCCTCACCCCTGATGTGCACTGGACCAAATCACTGATACACCGAGAGAGACCAAATCACTGATACACAGAGAGGGACCAAATCACTGACACACAGAGA
>NC_059192.1:74598859-74771359 GCF_020615455.1 Coregonus clupeaformis | reverse complement strand
TATCTCTCCTTCCCCCTCTCTCATTCTCTCCACTCCTTACCCTTCTCTCACCCCCCTGCTACTCCCTCCCTCCCTCTCCCTCTCCCTCTCCTCTCCCTCTCCCTCTCCCTCTCCCTCTCCCTCTCCCTCTCCCTCTCCCTCTCTCTCTCTCTCTCTTTCTCTCTCTCTCTCTCTTTCTCTGTCTCTCTCTTTCTCTCTCTCTCTCCTCTCCCCTGCGTTCCCATCCAGCCCCAGTGGAGATCTCTACCATGGCCCTGTCTGTTCTCCAGTGGCCAATGTGACTGTTCTAGCCTGCTGGCAGAGTAGAGGGAGGTGTGTACTGTTAGTACCTGTCTCTTGGCCATTCTGCTGCTATAGAACATCCCTTTGCTTAGCTGACATGAAGATCCAGCCTGTGACTGAACATGCTAATATGAACACGCCATTATCTTAGCACAGACAATAAAAGACAATGCTCTGAATTGCTTGTCAGTATAGATTTAGCTCATTGTGTGTGTGTGTGTGTGTGTGTGTGTGTGTGGGTGGGTCCATGTGTGTGGGTGGGTGTGTGTGGGTGGGTCTGTGTGTATGTATGGGTGTGTGTGTGTAGGTGTGTGTGTGTTTCTGTACTTCTTTGTGTGTTAGTGCAGAGCAATAGGTCTAATTTAGTGCTCATGGGCTCCAGGCTCTGTCTTTACCCCCAGCCAGCAGTCCCAGCAGGATCCAGAGAGGTGCAACATACTCTTCAGAGCCACTTCAGAATGCTCACGCTCGCCTGCTGATTAGACCTACACGCTGGAACACTGGAACACTCTGGAACACTGGAACACTCCAGAACCAATTTCTGCCTGCCTGCAGCTTCACGCCTGTCTCACTGAGAAGCACTGCAGTGGGGGATGGGGACGCACAGCTTAGCTTACACCAGTGGAGGCTGCTGAGGGGAGGATGGCTCATAATATTGTCTGGAATGGAGCAAATGGAATGGCATCAAACACATGGAAACCATTCCAGTCATTCTGCTCCAGACATTACCACCAGCCCGTCCTCCCCAATTAAGGTGCCACCAACCTCCTGTGGCTTACACATATGTGTGCACACAGAGAGACACACACAGACACACACTCAGACACACACTCAGACACACACACAGACACACACACAGACACACAGAGAGACACACACAGACACACACTCAGACACACACACAGACACACACACAGACACACACAGACACACACACAGACACACACACAGACACACACATACACACACAGACACACACAGACACACACACTAGTACATGTGAGCTTGATACCTTACCTGTCAGGGGCAGGTGTGGTCCCACAAGACCCAATCAGTTTTAATTAACCCCTTGTGATAAGTGTGTGTGTGTGTACGTGCATGCTCTCTACCTATCACAGTTTACTAATCCACTTCAGCTCAGCCATGTTTGTCATCATGCAACCAGAGTCCTGCAAACCAGCTCTGCAACAATAACATCTTCTAACTCTCCAAGACCATGTTTATGTGGTCACTGTAAGGTAAACTGAGGGAAGACACCTGATGTTTGGCACATGGCCTATTCACACCCCACACAGGTGACCAGTCAGTTCATGCATATTTAACCAACAGGTGATTAGTTTAACTAAGGCCTGACCGATAGAGTTACACACCATGCAGTCACCCTTATGTAATCAGAGGTGCTTTCCCAACAATGGAGTGAGATCATTGAGATCATGATCAGAGTTCGAGAGATGTAAATGATTTAGACTGGACTGGTTTTTGTTAGGAGTGCTGCTTATGCTCTGATTATGATGTTGGTGGTGTGTGTGTGTGTGTGTGCCAGATGCCAGGCTTGACAAAGCAAAGCCCAGCTAATCAAATAAGAGCCCTTAGCAGTGTATGTGCAGACTGAGAGAGAGAATGGAGTGTGTGTGTGTGTTTGTGTGAGAGAGTGAATGAGAGGAACCGTTGGGAGGCTCAGTGCTCAGTGTAGGGCCTTCAAGAGGCCAAGGACATTTGGTGTGGGTGTATAGACAGACAGGCACTTTTTGCGAGAGTCTCAAGAACTATTAAGCATTAATTTCTTTGTTGTGACAATCCCCACCATGATAATCTCCACCATGACAATATCCACCATGATAATATCCACCATGATAATCTCCACCATGATAATATCCACCATGATAATCTCCACCATGATAATATCCACCATGATAATCTCCACCATGATAATATCCACCATGATAATATCCAACATGAATTATAATCTCCACCATGATAATATCCACCATGATAGTATCCAACATAATAATCTCCACCATAAAAATATCCACCATGATAATATCCACCATGACAATCTCCACCATGACAATCTCAACCATGACAATCTCCACCATGATTGACAATGTATTTCTGTGAAAGGCCAAAAGATGTGTCTCAAGAAAGGAAGAGATTTTATCAGTCTGCTACTGTGCCACACAGAGGCGTCATGCCCCTCAGTATTGTCTTTTTAAAAAATTAATCTCTGTAATACTACTAGCCATATAGCAATTTTATGAAGTTGGCTTTAGCTAGCCCAGATAGGTTCCCAATCTCCCAACCTCATAACTAGCTAGCAAGAAGCCATTTTCAGACTATCAATCAAGTTAAAGTTGCTAGCTTGTCTAACTATCTTAGCTGGCATGACTGCTGGCAAGGTTGGCACTTAAGAAAAGCAAGCGATAACTAAATGTACTGAATAAGACTCACATTCCTTTCAATCTTTTACCCAGATTTTAGCAGAGATGCAGAGAAGAATATTTAGTTTCTTTTAAAAAAAACACCAGTCTGGAGGATACAGACAGCTATTCTTAGATATGCAGAAAAATACACATATTTGTTATATAGAATTAAGCATAATGATTATGGCTCTAGATTGCAGGAAAAAGCTGTTTCGGGTGCAAATTTGAAATCGGAAATGTAACACCCTTAGAGTTAAATGTGTTAAATTAACACTTTTCAAAGTGTTACTTTATTAACACTATCACAGTGTTACTGGACCAACAGTTAAAGTATAAAATATTAACCCCAGAACAGATTGAAATCACACTAAACCGGCGTTAAATATTAATTTATAAGAAACACTGAGTTGTATATCAACAATGTACTGGTAACACTAATATAGTGATTAACCTCAACACTCATGGAGTTTAAAAATCAACACTACCTTGGGGTTGAATTAACCCTTTTGTAGTGATAATTATCACACTGAACTCAACACTCTAGGAGTTAAAAATGAACACTACACTGGTTTAGAATTAACATTATGCTGGTGTAGAATTAACACTATGCTGGTGTAGAATTAACACCACATTAGTGATCATTTAACTGTGCTTTATGCTCACTAGGTAGCCTATGGAACTTTTGAGTGTCACTGTGCAATATTAACCATTCACACAAATGTGTGTAATATTTTATTCAACTCCGAAATAATACCATGGCATTACAATATGACCCTAAAAATAAGGCTAATGATCTTGTAAAGTAAAGAACAGCACACAGCAAAACAAAGTAAATCTGCATTGGTTTGACCAGTGCCCTGTACTTATAAAATACAACAAAACAATAGGTGTCTCAGCCATATGAAACCTGAAGATCAAAAGGTTTAAAACATTTCAACTTATCTGGTTTGATTATTGAAAGACGCATGAAAGTGCTCAACAAATGTAGTCTCCATGTCTGACACCACAAAATAAATCTCTCAGATATATGCCAACAATCTTACTGAACACTGGCATCTCTTCCACTACATCTGAACAGACAACAAGGCAAGTGCGACACTCAATGCCATCACACATGACCCAGGGTGTGTCACGTATTTCACTGGACATATCAAGCTGAAAATGCTCTGAGATCAATTCACCATTTTCATTGTCATTCAACATTTGAGTTTTGACAGGCCCAGACTCAATGCCGCCGATGGCAAGTGATTCCCAATGATATGCAATGGTCATTTGGTGTTTCTTAGCGAGGGATTTGGTTACATTCTTGAAATGTTTTATGCTCGACTTGAAACACTTGCGCTTAGCTTCATACCTCATTGTCCTAACATGTACCAAAGGAACAATTTTGCGTATAGATTCTGGATAGTGGATCCTGAAGTGATGCTTCGGATTCAGATTATTCAGAGGATACAACTCCGATAAGATGCTTAAAAAATACAGTCATCCACTCAGTGTCTGTCTCCTTCTGGGACAACACCACCAAATATAGGAGGAAGGTTTCTAATAAGGCACATTGTTTGACTGGTATTGAGCCTGATGCTATTACCACTGTGTTGTATATTCAGCGATTAGTTCTGGCATCGTGCTAAATTACGGAGAGTGAAATATAGACATCCAAGTTTATGAATGCCATGTTTAGACCCCAATGAGTTTACAGTTTCAATGTCATCATAATACATTTGAATTTGCAGGGCATTTTCATACTTTGAATGCAATGGATGGTTTCAGTAGTACTTTACATCACAAAAATCCAGATACATGCCACTGTGAAAAGACGACTGAGCTGTGCTTGGTTAGTTCTGCCCAGCGCACAACCCAGCCATCGAAACCTAATTTGTGACCCCTTCGATTTTTGGTGTGCATGACGCCCCTGCCATCTCCAGTCAATTAAAGACCATCTACATCCGTTCTCATGATCTACATATTTAGTATAACATTATTCATTCATTTACAATTTTGGTTGTTTTTGTCTTTTTTTTTGGTGCACAGTTCATCTCCTGAATAGATTGAGTTTCTGAATTCTGAAGGAACAGAGATTGAGAGAAAACCTCCCAGGAGATTTCTGGCTGAGGAGTGGAGAAATAAGAACACCTCCCAGGAGATTTCTGAGGACTGGAGAAAGAAGAAACTATAACAGACATAATGCTGGAGGTGGACAGCCTTGTTTTCTGCTCTGCTGTTTGGCATGGGTCAGTGTGTTTGGCATGGGTCAGTGTGTTTGGCATGGGCCAGTGTGTTTGGCATGGGGCAGTGTGTTTGGCATGGGTCAGTGTGTTTGGCATGGGTCAGTGTGTTTGGCATGGGGCAGTGTGTTTGGCATGGGGCAGTGTGTTTGGCATGGGTCAGTGTGTTTGGCATGGGTCAGTGTGTTTGACATGGGGCACTGTGTTTGGCATGGGGCAGTGTGTTTGGCATTGGGCAGTCAGTGTGTTTGGCATGGGGCACTGTGTTTGGCATGGGGCACTGTGTTTGGCATGGGTCAGTGTGTTTGGCATGGGTCAGTGTGTTTGGCATGGGTCAGTCAGTGTGTTTGGCATGGGGCAGTGTGTTTGGCATGGGTCAGTGTGTTTGGCATGGGGCAGTCAGTGTGGTTGGCATGGGTCAGTGTGTTTGGCATGGGTCAGTGTGTTTGGCATGGGGAACTGTGTTTGGCATGGGGCACTGTGTTTGGCATTGGGCAGTCAGTGTGTTTGGCATGGGGTAGTGTGTTTGGCATGGGGCAGTCAGTGTGTTTGGCATGGGTCAGTCAGTGTGTTTGGCATGGGTCAGTGTGTTTGGCATGGGGCAGTGTGTTTGGCATGGGACAGTCAGTGTGTTTGGCATGGGGCAGTCAGTGTGTTTGGCATGGGGCAGTCAGTGTGTTTGGTATGGGGCAGTCAGTGTGTTTGGTATGGGGCACTGTGGGTGGCAGAGGTCCAGGAGGACTGGGTCCCTCTGGTCTCTCTGTCCCTCTGGTCTGTGCCCAGTTTACCCACTCAAGACATGCTGGTCTCTGGCTAACCCCTACCTTCTCTCCCCTGAGAAGCCAGTTTAGTTCCATAGACCCCCTCCCTTCTCCCCCCTGAGCAGCCAGTTTACTTCCATAGACCCCCTCCCTTCTCTCCCCTGAGCAGCCAGTTTAGTTCCTTAGGACCCAAAGATCGTAGTGACCACAGGGCAGCAGCACTAGCAGTAGTAGCAACGCCAACACACACCACCACCCTCTGGAAAACACTCCAGGGGACACACATCACTATGTCACATACCAACTCCATCATACACACACCACTGTCCATAGCACTACTAGCACTGCCCCATCAGAATAGAGGCTAGTTATGAGGCCTGACTGGACTGATACTTAACACAATTTGAATAGACAGAGAGGATCGTCTTCTACAATGAGCGAGCACCATAAGCAATTCATGAGATTCATGAAAATAACTGCCGTCTCTCTGTTTCCCATTTCAAGCTCTCTGTTCTGCAGCTTATAGATCACCCCCATTACTACTACTATAGAGTGGTTCAATGGTGGCACCCAATTCCAAATCGACCCCCAGTCCCTAACTCCTACGCACTTGTGTAGACCTGGAAAAAATGTGGATAGGTATATTAATAATATGTTAATAGTTTCAAATTGTCCCCAAATATACTAGTTTGCTTCCATCTCATAACCTATAGTTCAGGTGCCTAGAATAGATAGGGGTCGATTTAGAATTGGTGGTCGGTCGTCTTTGATCGAAGAGGACGTCCATCTGCACAAAAGCATGCACCGCATTTATGTTTTCAAATCAAATCAAATCGAATACAACAGGTGTAGACCTTACAGTGAAATGCTTACTTACAAGCCCTTAACCAACAATGCAGTTTTAAGAAAGAATACAAAAACAAATCACAAAAAAATACAATATAAAATAATACTAAATAAAAGTTACAAATAATTAAAGAGCAGCAGTAAAATAAAATAACAGTAGGGAGGCTATATACAGGAGGTACCGGTACCGAGTCAATGTGCGGGGGCACAGGTTAGTTGAGGTAATTGTGGTAATATGTACATGTAGGTAGAGTTATTAAAGTGACTATGCATAGATAATAAACAGAGAGTAGCAGCAGCGTAAAAGAGGGGTGGGGGGGCAATGCAAATAGTCTGGGTAGCCATTTGATTAGATGTTCAGGAGTCTTATGGCTTGGGGGTAGAAGCTGTTTAGCAGCCTCTTGGACCTAGACTTGGCGCTCTGGTACCGCTTGCCGTGCGGTAGCAGAGAGAACAGTCTATGACTAAGGTGGCTGGAGTCTTTGACAATTTTTAGGGCCTTCCTCTGACACCGCCTGGTATAGAGGTCCTGGATGGCTGGATGCTTGGCCCCAGTGATGTACTGGGCTGTACGCACTACCCTCTGAGCAGTTACCATACCAGGCAGTGATGCAACCAGTCAGGATGCTCTCGATGGTGCAGCTGTAGAACCTTTTGAGGATCTGAGGACCCATGCCAAATCTTTTCAGTCTCTTTAGGGGGAATAGGTTTTGTCGTGCCCTCTTCACGACTGTCTTGGTGTGCTTGGACCATGTTAGTTTGTTGGTGATGTGGACTGTTTCTATAGACTGTATCTATAGTGTACTGGTCCACTGAATAACATAGAACTGTGCTGTATATTCACCCCCTATAGAATGAATCCTCTGAATAACATAGAACATAGAATAACACAACATATACATTTATATCAAATTATAGTACTGTCTGCCCACATGTAGAGAGGCAGGGTTAAAGAGGGACAGGTGAGGGGAGGGTTAGGGCTAGGGAATGGTGATGCCCAAATGTATGTAATAACAATGTTATTTACCTCTGTATAACCCTTATCTATATGCGTGAAATAAGTACTGAAATACAGTATCCTACTCAAATAGAAATACTGTTAATATATGAGATTTTACTCAAGTAGAAGTAAAATTACTGGTATTAAAAAACGACTCAAGTAAAAATAAAAAGTAGCTCTTACTTTAATGACAGTAGAAGTCAAATTACTGAAAAATACTCAAAAAAGCTCCTCAATTACAGTAAGGAGAGTATTTATAATGAGTTACTTTACACCTCTCTTTATATGCTGTTATCTGTTTCATATCAATATCCTGACAAAGAGGGTAGGGTAGGGAAGGGGGGGGAGAGAATGGTGAGGGGAGGGGAGGGCATGGTGAGGGGATTTAGGGAAGGGGAGGGGAGTGCATGGTGGGGGTGGTGGGGGGTTGCATGAGTAAATGAAATTAGCACATCAAAAACAAATTAAAATGTGTGTGTACATGTGAGAGTGTGTGTGTGTGGGGGGGGGGGGGACACACAACGTATAAGGTACAGCCCTTGTTAATCATAGCCACATAGACAGAATGGTTAATTGCTGGGGAAAGCTTCTGGGTTTAGCTTAACAATAACATCACTAAACCCCATTCAACACAGGCTGCTGAGAGCTTTTACATGTAAAGTGTTCTGAACAGACGGACACACGTAGTAGGCATGCACACACACACACACACACACACAAACACAAACACACACACACACACACACACACACACAAACTGTGACTACAATTTAGGACACAAGGACCTTGTAAGTCTTTCATAATGTAAACCATTGTATCACTGGTACATAGTACACTGAGGATGAAAAGAGCAAAGATTGTCAAATGGAACCTAATTTACATGTCATACATAAACATCAACCTTTTAGAAAAGTCATTGAGGTGTATTTCCTATCTTAGCCACTCCCCTCCACTCCTCCGATTCCCTCCCCCTGTCCTCTATGTGTTACGGGGGGTCTGTATGCACCCCGCTAATCAGGGTTTGGCCATAAAACACTCCCCCCACACACACACACACACATACACACACACTGATAAAGTTGCGTAGCGTTAGCCCATTGTGACAGGCCGGTCTTGTTCCTGGTCCTGCAGTCACAGCGTCCGCGTTCTGGGCAGCAATGGTCTTAGAGACAGGGTGAATAGAGCTACAGGGACCTGCTTCCATGGAGATAAGGTTATCTATTCAACCATGGGGCCAATATTTAAACCTCACACACACACACATTTACAAACACACACGCACACAGGCACACACACATACACGCACAGAGAAACACACACACACACACACACACACTGACTGAACCCCATTTTGTGGGTATCACCTCTCCTCAGACAATGTTGCCCTCAACAACAAGAGTTGTGATCCTTTGACTTGACAATGATATTAGGCACGCTGTCAAACAGTAACAACAAGAAGCTGGTCCCTCCCTTTTTTTGAGATTGGAACATAACTGGTACAGGCTGGTACATAGCTGATGTACCACAGTGATTATCAGCTCTCAGGAGGATGGAAACAAGAATCTCTGTGCATAGTCCCTGCTGTTTCTAGGAATCCTAGTTATTTGGCCGAGCCCAAGAGATCTTTACTCCTGACTTCCAAACTCAGGGAGGGAGAACCAATTGGATTGGATAATCCACATTTCTCTCCCCTTCTTTTTGCCTTTTTCAATTAAAAAAATATTTGAAGGGAGAAAATCATGTTTGTATGCATTACACAGACGTAATATCCTTGAAACCTGTTGCTCTTAGTTCAAACCAACCTGGTTTGAGAGAATTTTCTCTGGATAGAGACTTGATCAACGCAAATGCTGAGAGACATTTCAGACCCTTAATCTCTCTAATAAAAGGTGCATGTCAAGAGACGGCAAAATGAGACAACAGGAAATAGAAAATAACATGAATGCCGTTCTTCCTGCTCCAACCCCAAGAGGTTTCTTTGTTGAGCATCTGAACTGAGAGGGGTTTTATTCAAATGATATTCTATAAACTCTTCACCAATATGCCCCTCTACTACCTTGAACAAGTGGACTTCAGCGCATGGTGAATCCAACCTCTAACTGGTGAATGAAACACTTGTGGCGTGCCTATGCTTGCCCTGCATCACATCGACCTAAGATGCTGGCAGAGATCCAGAAGAGATATAGGTATTTGTTCAATGTGATGTTGAGAGACCAGGCTAGTCTGAGAGACCAAGTTAGTCTGAGAGACCAGGTTAGTCTGAGAGACCAGGCTAGTCTGAGAAACCAGGTTAGTCTGAGAGACCAGGCTAGTCTGAGAAACCAGGCTAGTCTGAGAGACCAGGCTAGTCTGAGAAACCAGGCTAGTCTGAGAGACCAGGTTAGTCTGAGAGACCAGGCTAGTCTGAGAAACCAGGTTAGTCTGAGAAACCAGGTTAGTCTGAGAAACCAGGCTAGTCTGAGAGACCAGGCTAGTCTGAGAGACCAGGCTAGTCTGAGAAACCATGTTAGTCTGAGAAACCAGGCTAGTCTGAGAAACCAAGTTAGTCTGAGAAACCAGGCTAGTCTGAGAGACCAGGCTAGTCTGAGAAACCAGGTTAGTCTGAGAAACCAGGCTAGTCTGAGAGACCAAGCTAGTCTGAGAGACCAGGCTAGTCTGAGAAACGAAGCTAGTCTGGGCCTGAGATATATTGTCTTCCCATCTATGAACAAGCTGTTATTGACGCTTATTGACCAATGGATTGCATCTTTGACTTTCATATGCAGTATGGCAAACGAATCAGATAAAACATCTAAATTGCCATTTATTGCATTGAGGCATGATTGCATTTTGAACAATTTATGAATTACACCAGAATTACATTGAAGACATTGTATCAAGTTTGAGCTGAACTTCACAATTGACTCAAGAAGTACAAGCCTTTCATTGGTTCATCAGTTTTCCCAAACAACATACCTTTTCAAATGAATCATCCTTTCAAAAACAGTCCATTGTTGTTAAACATTCAAAACTATAGTAACTTGAAGTAATCAATCAGAAATCAATATCACTAAAAGGAAGCCGATCACCCCAGTGAGAGAATTTAGATTTCCTCAGTATATCAATGGGTAGCCTAATCCTGAACAGACTCATCAACAGAGTTCAATCAAATGCAAGACTGGCAGAATAAATAATGGAAAACTTAAACAAAACCGTCTGTGCCTGCCAAGGCTGTGGTATTGTTGTCAAACAATGGTGTGTTCAATCTGTGTCATTGCATGTTTTATGGAACAAGGGCAAATAGCATTCTGACGGACAGCAGCACATTAGAAATTGAAATGTTTTCTATCCTCAAACATACCCGTTGTCTCTCATATGCTTGGGTATTCTGATTGAGGCATTTCAGTTCATTTATGTCCCTCTGTCTGCTTTGCCATAGCCTATGACTCAAGACTTGTGCCCATCCAGACTCTTATCATAGACTCTAATGGATATATATTCAATTGACTACTTGAAAAGCACATTGAAATCTGATCACTAGGTCCGACTACGACCCAACACCATAAGAAGTGCATCTTCACTTTATTGACTTCTCCAGTCCTCCAGTTCGTGATCAAACCAGAAACATAGATAATCATAAAGTCCTAAACATACAGCATAGATCTCTCAAAACATAAAGGAAAAAAAACGTCTTGTATATAAGACTTTATGATGCTAATATAGCAAAATAGTAGTCTGCATGTAGGTCTGTGGCTAGGGCCTGAATCCGTTGGTTAAGGGCTGGCGTAACAGTGGTTGGTCTGTCACAGGTAGGCCTCAGCCCTCTCCCAGGGTTGTATCTCTGAGAAGAATCCTTCACACAGCCCAAATCCCTGATCCAGAGTCAGAGGGATGGCCTGCGCCTCATCCTTCATCTCCTCCCAGGGGTGCACCTCCTGCTGCTCTGGGAACAGAGTCACCTCCTCGAACTGGTGCAGGTGGCTCTGTAACAACTGATCCTGGCTCAGCTGCTGCTGTTGAACGTGAAGGTCCCCCATGTTACTGCTGTCACATCCCACTGAGCCACTCAGCTCCATGTAGTCGTAAGAGTGGTGTGTCTGCTGGGTCTGGGTCTGGTTGTCCCCCTCTCCACACCACCTACCCAGCCCAGCGGAGTGCCTCCCCTGCAGGGTCAGGTCCAGAGAGCAGCCCAGGGAACTCAGAGCAGTGTTGATGTCCAGGTCTTCGAACGTACTGCTGTTTCCACTGAGGACGTCGTCAAACACAGACGCCAGGTCAAAATCTCCCCTCAGAACTATATCTGCGCTGTGGGCCTCCGTGGCTAACAGTGGGGATTTGGGCGTCTGCGCCATCTTGCCGTGTTGCCTTGGAGAAGGTTGTTTACGCTTGCTGCCGGCTCCAACTCCTAGGTAGTGGTAGCTATCTTGGCTCCCCTGAGTGCCTCTGTGGTAGCCAGTTTCCTGGTTGTGTAGGACCTTGCTCTGCCTGTTGGTGTTGTAAAGGTTGGAGGACATTCTCCTTCTCTTGAAGACTCCGTTAACGAACATGTCAGCGTACTGAGGGTCGATCTGCCAGAAGCCTCCTTTCCCTGGTTCATCCTTCTGCCGCGGCACCTTCATGAAGCACTTGTTGAGCGAGAGGTTATGGCGGATAGAGTTCTGTTAAGGGGAGAGAGAAGGGGAGGGGAGGAGGGGAGAAGGGGAGGGTGGGGGAGGGGAGGAGGAGGGAGGGGAGAAGGGGAGGGGAGGAGGAGAGGGGGGGGAGGGAGAAGGGGGGAGAAGGAGGGAGGGGAGAAGGGGAGGAGGGGAGGGGAGGGGAGAAGGGAAGGGGGAGGGGAGGGAGAAGGGGAGGGGAGAAGGGGAGGGAGAAGGGGAGAAGGGGAGAGAGAAGGGGAGAAGGGGAGGGGAGAAGGGGAGGGGAGAAGGGGAGAAGAAACAAATGTGTTAAATCCATGTTGAATGTGATATATATAATTTGATATAATGTGTGTGGGTGTGTGTGTGTGTGTGTGTGTGTCAAATAGAGCGAATGAGAGACAGAGAGGCATCTAAGGGGGAGGAGGAGTTATTGTTGTTGTTTGTTTAGGAAATGTACCTAATGAGGCTTTCTAGTGTAGAGCTCTATGCATTTCAAACATGATCAACCGTGCTTGGCTGCCAAGGGAGATCTCACAGGGATCCTCATTAACACACACACACAAACACACCCACACACACAACCCCCTCCCTAGAGCGGTAGAGCACTTGTGTCTGACCCCTGAGATAGAAGCCTGACAAAGATCTCTCGGAGGGTAGAAATAGCAGAGATGTACTCTTATTTGAGACATCTTGGTTTTTTAAATTATAAATGTAAATTAAAATGTGAATCAAAATGAATATCACTAGGATCTAATAAAATACAGTATAAGTTACTGTTAGACTGGATGGTTATAATAAATAACAGGATAAATGTGTTTGAAATATATTTTTTATAAGTGTATTAATATTCTTACAACAAAACAACAGGTTTAGTATGCATGCTGCAACCCTTCTTCTCCCCCTTGTCTGTGTCTCTCTCTCTCTTCTCTCTTCTCTCTTCTCTCTTCTCTCCCTGTCGCCATTTAGCTCATAAATAATAGAGCGACAGAGGAGAGCCGGGTCATTTACCTGCCAGCTGGGTTCTGCGTGTCTGTAGTAGCAGAAGTTGTCTGTGATCCAGTTATAGATGGTGGACAGAGTCACCTTGGGCTTGTTGCTGGCCTGCATGGCCATACAGATGAGAGAGGCGTAGGAATAAGGCGGTTTGACTTTGGGGTTCGTTTTAAAGTCAATCTCCTCCGGTGGGATGATCTGCGCCTTGATGTGGTGGTCATGGTGAGGGTAGGTTGTGGTTTGGTGGTGTGCGTAATTCACCAAACGCACGTCGGTGGAGTTACTGCCAGAGGTAACGGGGCTCCCGAGGCAGAGAGGCATCCCGGTAGCGGCGGTGTCCCCCGCTGGAGGACTAGACGGGGAATCGGTTCCCCGGGGGTACAGGCGCGGGTGGTAGGAAAGCAAATGATGTGAGGGGCAACCGGAGCCAGTGCAGGTGGGTCTTTCCTGGTTAGCGCTGAGGATGGAGAAGTTCTGCAGCCAGTGGAGGCTGGTCAGGCTGTCGTCCAGGTGCACTGAGCCGGCTGCGGTGTCCAGAAGCTCCGGCTGGAGGTTCAGCCATTTCTCCTTAAACTTGGAGGCGATCTCTGGACTCATCAGGACGGGCATTTTGAGCGTGAAGCACGAGACGGTCAATCGCAAAGATGTGGAAATGTTGTCAGACTGTTCAATGAGATGTCCTGCAACAAAACATATATTGAAATCAACCAAAACCACAATAAAAAATATAATTGTAGTCACTACCGCCATTACAGTAGCCTATTAAAAACACGCTATATAAAAAAGCCTATTTGTCTCACCATGCCAACGAGTCAAAACATTGAAATTAAAACAAGTGATTATAACACAGTAGATAGCCTATATATCCTTACCTCAAACAGGTCAGCGATGATGCTCGGGAACAGAGGACACCTGTTGCAGTGGTCGGTTGATCGGTCGGTCCCTGTGCTCTATTCTCCTAGGACTCCGGAGAAGCAGCATCTATCTTCTGCGCAACAAGTGCAGAGGGGGAGGGCTCACCTAAGTAGGATCCAGCAGTTTATATAGAAATGTAGCAGATTTTTTAATCAATTTTGGTCGTATTTGCATAATCCATATTATTTCAATCCCGGCCAGTTGCTTTCCAGAATGATAAATGAAAAGGTCTGGGTGCTGGAAGGTTCTTGGATGCTCATAATAAAGGTGGAGAGACTGCCCACGAGCCCTTTAAACGTCTTAGAGGTCTCTGATTGGTTGCCTGCTCTCCAGGTTTCACTTGTCTAGTCAGACAAAGCTGATGTGCATGGGGATATGAGGAGCGCGCTCAACTGCATTCAACCAGGAATTAATGTAACATATCATTATACCCACATTAGGCTAGCCTATGTTAAGGTTACAATGCGGAATACAAGGATAACCACAAAATCAACATCTCGTTCTTCTTTCCTAAAGGCTATGGTTGTCCCGACCCCAATCCTGATCCAAGACCTGTTGAGAGCGATATGGCGCGACAATGCCCCCACGGAGCGCTGAAATGTCGCGCCACAAGTCCCGCGCGTGTGCTACACTTTACCCTCAGCATTCCATGCCTTTTGTCAACATTTAGCTAACCCCTTATTAACTGCAGGCTATCAAATAGCACCATCCAACTGCAGAGAGGGAAATATGAGAAGGAATTCCTACACAATAGCATCATAGGCTACAGTAGGCCTAGGTCTACTATAACATATTATGGTATCTGAATTATTTTATTTTACATAATGTAATTTATATTTAATTTGTCTCCAATTATAATGGAATATAATACAAAATGATTCAAGTTGCACAACTTCACTACTAGGGAATTAGCCTAATATTGGGGGATGTCCTAACAAGTTATCCTACTCCAACAAATTATTGCTATTTTGAGGGATCTTGTATAATCCCTATGGACATCCAGTTTTTCCCTTTACTACAATCCAGTTTATAAATGAGAAAAAACCCTGCTTCCATTTGTTGCCTCTGGAAAACTATCTCAGCTCCTCTCATAGGGATGCACTGCCACTGTGTGGAGATATATTGTACTGCAGCTGAGACCTATCGTCAGATTATCTTAATTTGAGCCAGTTTGCTACAGCAGGAAAATAATCCTTCAGCAACAGGAAATGTGAATTATTATGTGGATTATAATTGATGGACATTTTGTAGTGATTGAAAAAAAAAACGTAAGAGAAAATCAAGTCTGAAATTTCTAAGTGAAAATTACACACTTCAGAAGCCTTTTTAAACCTCAAATACATTTTTGTCATTTAGCAGACACTCTTATCCAGAGCGATTTACAGGAGCAATTAGGGTTAAGTGCCCAATTAGGGTGATCATATCAAGATCCTACACCTGTACCTAGAGAGCTGAATCAATTTGTACTGATATGAGAAAACTGGACAGGTGAAAGTAAATTCCCAGTAAGTAGGTGCATGTAGATCAATGCAAATGAAGGATAGGGCATGAGCAGAGGAAACCACATTAGACATTGAGATGCTCCCCATGGTGGTTTCAGCACCTTCAAACAAATGGCCCCAGACTGGAGCCAGCGATAGATCAGACATTTTCTAGAGGTTCGCAGAGATTAAGGATCCTAATCTGACCTGACCTCACTCTCCCTAATGCACAGTGACCTGTCCTGCAACCCTGTAACCCTGTGAAAATGCTGCTCGACCCTGGACCATGTGTACTCTCTCTGGCGGTTTCCCTTTCTTTATCACTGGACTGGTTACAATAAATATTTTCCCTTTCACAGGCCTCATTTAACCTCTGTTGTAGTTGCTCCATAGCCGTAGGGATGCTGAGGGTATTAATATATTAATATTAATTATATATCTATTTTTCTTACAACAGTAGTGCACTGGGCCTTTACTAGTATTAGCGGACTGATATAGCGGGCATCTCTGCTTTGGCAAGAAAGGTAGTTGTATAATTAAGAACAATATCTTGCTGGATTCAATAGTTGGAATTGTAAGAGTTGTTGCCCTGTCCCTTTCGCTGCGATTGTCATTCTAATGGAATCCAGAAAGAACAAAACCCTGTCTGTCCTCAAACATTTACATCAAAAGGTGCAAAGTTATGGGCAAAGACACAAAACATCCACATCAAATTATATAGTTTACTTGATCAAATAACATGGAAAACAATCACTTTTTGTGCAATATTAATTTACCATTCTTACAAACCTTTCCATCGCCATGAAGGAAAACAATGCACAATACAGTAATTGAATACACTGAGACATCAAGTGGTTTGTGATGATGTGATGTGATGATGTGGCTCAGTTGGTAGATCATGGTGCTTGCAATGCTAGGGTTGTGGGTTTGATTCCCATGGGGGACCAGTATAAAAATGTATGCACTCACTACTGCAAGTTGCTCTGGATAAGAGCTTCCACTGAAAAGGAATGAATAGACCATTTCAGTTTTCACATAGAAATAAGTTGCATTTGCAAAGAATTTCAAGAAACTGGAAAACATATATCAAGCAAGTATTTTTATATTCCACAAGTATTATCAGATTAACTGTTTTGTACAGATAATTATCAGACTCAAGTTACAAATGCTTGTAAACACTCAAATACATTTAGGTTTAAAAAATCACTCAAGTAGTGCACTGGGCCTTTACTAGTCCTGTATTAGTGGACCAATGTAGATGCCTTCAGCACCGGCAATACTTTTTTTCTGCACCCATCCCCCCCCATACATTTTTCGAATTAACTGCCAATATGCCAACATTCCATTCAAACAATGCAGTCAATCCACAGCCATTCACTGGCTGAAATCAGTTGATGATAGAACTTAGACAAGTTGTAAATGCAACAAGTACTGATATTGTTTCATATAATAGCACTCACAGCTTTCCCCCATTGTTTTATAGTTTGTTTTACATTTATATATTTTAGAGGCTATTTATACAGAAAATTGGTATAAAACCTGTACAAACTGTATTTATAATTATATGACAATATTTTAGGTTGACAAACATTTTCTTACTCAATTTCTGACATATTACATGACTTAAGCAACTTTTAATTTCCTGCATAAGTACAATCAGGATTATGCCTCTACTGCCATTCATTTTAATTAGACTGCTTTGGATTTCTCCCTGACCAATATGGCTGCTTTTTTCACCCCATTCTGGAACTTTGAGGGTTCATGATATAGTCCCTCTAGTAATTTAATAGGTTGATGTTGAGATCTATGGTGCTTGCCCTGTAACTGGAGGGTTGATGGTTGGAGCGCCGAGCTGGCTGTTCCCCCTCAGTTGTTACATTGGTGGCAGTGGTGGGAAAATACTGCAGTCTCTCAATCATTACACTATTAATAGTGGGTATACTAAAGAGCCTTTGGTCATTGAAATGACGTGGGAACAACGTTGATTCAACCAGTCCATGCACTTGTAGCAGAGGGGGTTCACAAACAGTAGGCATAGTTGCCTGTTGCCTTTGGCAAAGTAGAGCTGTGAATGCTGGGACAAAGGAGAAGTGGGTCGTTTTAGGATGGTGGAGCATGAATGACTGCATGTAAAAACAGAGATAAGCCAGTCCAGCTGTCGCAGGCTGCTATCTGTCATGGAAGGAAGGAGGCACCACATGGTTTCAAAATCCCACTGGGCACAGACGTCAATTCAACGTCTACTCCACGTTGGTTCAACGTAATTTCATTGAAATGACGTGGAAACAACGTTGATTCAACCAGTGTGTGCCCAGTGGGATGCTTCCAGGTTCGTTTCTGGTCAATCACAAAGGGCCCTGGCGAAACAGGTAAATGTTTGACCAGCTGTTCTTATGGTTGTGAGAGGCAACAGCAGTGTTTGTCAAGAGAGGCCTATGGCATACAGTACGTCTACGGACGGGGGTCTGTTGTAATAGGGGATGTCTTGTAATCTTTCATTATGCACCTGTCCTGCATGACGTCTAGCCCACTTTCTTTGAGGACACTGAAATCAGGCCACGGTATATGGTCTAGCTATGATGTCATAAAGGGTGTCCTTAAAGGTAATCAGATTAAAGAAAAAGGGGATTATAGTACTAAAAGCGACAACATTGACCATATTCATAGAGAGTCCAAAACTAGAATTTTGGGGTTTGGCTGCGCCCTGAGGATAGCTATATTATATTGATCTAATGCACTGTTCAAAAGGAACATTTCACCATTTGGATACAATATTTGACTAAAACAGAATAATTTCAAACCTAGCTGACATTTGTATACGGTCACATACTGTGTATCTCTCTATTATGCATGGGAATACTTTGGAACAGATTTCCAAAATTAAAATCATTTGGAGCTGATTTGCTGGTGTTTTTACAGTCTTTTATGTTTTTCCAACAGTCTTGAAGGAGTTCCCACATATACTGAGCACTTGATGGCGGCTTTTCCTTCACTATGCGATCCAACTCATCCCAAACCATCTCAATTGGGTTGAGGTCGGGGGATTGTGGAGGCCAGGTCATCTGATGCAGCACTCCATCACTCTCCTTCTTGGTAAAATAGCCCTTACACAGCCTGGAGGTGTGTTGGGTCATTGTCCTGTTGAAAAGCAAATGATAGTCCCACTAAGCCCAAACTAGATGGGATGGCGTATCACTGCAGAATGCTATGGTAGCCATGCTGGTTAAGTGTGCCTTGAATTCTAAATAAATCACAGACAGTGTCACCAGCAAAGCCCCCCCGCACCATAACACCTCCTCCTCCGTGCTTTACGGTGGGAAATACACATGCAGAGATCATCCGTTCACCCACACCGCGTTTCACAAAACTATGGCGGTTGGAACCAAAAATCTCCAATTTGTTTACCAGACCAAAGGACAAATTTCCACCGGTCTAATGTCCATTGCTCGTGTTTCTTGGCCCAGGCAATTCTCTTATTATTATTGGTGTCCTTTAGTAGTGGTTTCTTTGCAGCAATTCGACCATGAAGGCCTGATTCACACAGTCTCCTCTGAACAGTTGATGTTGAGATGTGTCTGTTACTTGAACTCTGCGAAGCATATATTTGGGCTGCAATTTCTGAGGCTGGTAACTCTAATGAACTTATCCTCTGCAGCAGAGGAAACTCTGGGTCTTCCATTCCTGTGGTGGTCCTCATGAGAGCCAGTTTTTGCTACTGCACTTGAAGAAACTTTCAACATTTTCCATATTGACTGATCTTCATGTCTTAAACTATTGATGGACTGTCGTTTCTCTTTGCTTATTTGAGCAGTTTTTGCCATAATATGGACTTGGTCTTTTACCAAATAGGGCTATCTTCTGTATACCCCCCCTGTTGCACAAATTAACTTTTAAGAAGGCACACCTGTTAATTGAAATGCATTCCAGGTGACTACCTCATGAAGCTGGTTGAGAGAATGCCAAGAGTGTGCAAAGCTGTCATCAAGGCAAAGGATGGCTATTTGAAGAATCTCAAATATAACATATATTTTGATTTGTTTAACACTTTTTTGGTTACTACATGATTCCATTTGTGTTATTTCATAGTTTTGAGGTCTTCACTATTATTCTACAATGTAAAATATAGTAAAAATAAAGAAGAACCCTTGAATGAGTAGGTGTGTCCAAACTTGTGACTGGTAGCGTATATATATATTTTTTCGTGCTCAGAAAACTTTTGGGGAAAAATAAAATCAGGCCCGCTGGCCGCCAGTTAGGGAACCCTGGTCTACTCCTGTGGCTGCAGTGTTATTTTCCTTTCACCCTGCATCCACTTCAATACAATTTAGGCATTGGGGCCTGTTGTTAATAGGGGTCTCCTTGGGGCCATTAAATGAAACATTGTCTTTCTTATAAGAGCTAATGGCGATTTTAAAAAACAGTCTGCCAACTAGAGGCTTAGTACATAGGGTGGATGGACAAAGAGAGAAAATGATTGCAGAATCTCAAGTCTGCATGAGCAGAGAGAGATCAAGTCACACATACAGTAGTCTCGCGTTGCCATACCTCCGAAATCACGTCGTTGTCACGCCTCGCTTGGAGAAGCCTGGTTCTCAACGAGGCTACAGGTACAGTAATAGAGTAGTAGACCGTTTGAAACATATACACGTATTATACATATATTACAACGTATTCATCCTACAAAACACTGAGATATTATTTTTAAATGACAGCATTTAACAAGTAATTTATAAACATGTAATAAATTATTTATTGAATGAATATAGGCAATCTAGGTTGTGCTGCATGGTTTTGACTGCAATATTGACCTCAGTCACCTCACTAAAGAAATGCGCAGACATTACGCTTTAAAAAAAAAATAGTTTTGGCTATATTAAATACACCGTGAATAGACTGTCCCTAACGTAATCGTGGAAGATTTGTTTACCATATTTGGCAAGATAGTTACACAGCGCGCATGGAAATTGGACAGGGCCGGCCGTCAGTCACAAAATTCAGCCCCCTAGAACTTTACAAACAACGCGTTGACTCAAGGGACTTGTAGTCCAAAACAAACAAGTAGAAAAAATCCTTATTTTTGGGCACATGATCCTCTCATATTTGACGTTACTATCTTATATTTTCACTAACATGTGAACTGTCTAAATTATAAACTTTTCCATATCATTTTTTGCAATGTACTGACAATTCCTGTGTTGTGATTCGAGAGCATGGAATAACTAATCAAGGCGCCCTGGTTATGGCAGGACTTTTGCGGCATACAAATCCCATTTGCACTGCTCTCTCTTCATTGGCTGACGGCTGGCGTCACTCAAGGGGGCACTACTGCTCCTACAGTAAATATTTGTGTTTTCTCAACCGGCTGTGATGGTTTAACGACTGAGACTGAAAAGAGAGGAATAAAACCACGAATATCGAAGTCCAGACATAACACTACGAGACGCGAGTAGGAATAAAGCTTTGGTGCAAAATGGATGAACTCAAACACCAAGTAATGATAAACCAGTTCGTCTTGACAGCGGGTTGTGCGGCAGATCAGGCAAAGCAGCTTTTGCAAGCAGCACATTGGCAATTTGAGGTACGAGGTTAGCTACGATCAATAGCGAGATGGCTTGCTACTGTTTATGTCTGACTGCGGATGTGACAGACAGTACATTTAGTTTTGACCGGGCTGCTATGTTCATTATTGTTGGTCATGGCCGAAATGTGATGTTGCACAAGAACATTCGAAGAGAAAGATCAGTATCAACAATTAAACTCAACTTCTAACATGTATTTTTTTGTATTTGATCGAATTGTTCTATTGCATTTATGTACTTTATAAATATCCGTAGTATCCATTAAGTAAGGCTGGAATGGGAAAAATGTACCCAGTCAATATCCAATTAGAATTTACTCTAGAGATTAAATATACTAGTAGCTATAATCCTGTTCCCATGCAGCGGCAAGGCGAGGCTAGAAAATGCAATCATGCAATCAAGACAACCGTTCGTTTGTTTTGACAGCTCATGATTGTTTAGTCTGCACAGAATAGTGAAATAGATTTTTCACATCACATTTGATTCAGCTCCATTGTTTATGTGCTGAATGTTTTTGTAAACACAAACTGTAATGACATACATTTCTAAAAAACATTTATTTATATCGATTTATTTTTAAAATACATGTTCTGTGTTCTATGTATTAGAGGCTAAATGTTATTGATCGAATTATATTATATTTTTGTTTTAGACTGCCCTCAGTGCCTTTTTTCAAGAAACGAATATTCCATACGGTCACCATCATCAAATGGTAAGTATGGGCTCCGTATTTGAATGCACTCTACTCTTCACCTAATCTTTTTTTAATATGATGGTGTTATTTATTACAATAGTATTACTAACAGTGTCTATAGTAGTATAGTAGTACTTCTCTTAGTTAATTAATTACTTAGAAAACGATCATTATGATGTTGTAGCAACAATAACAAAGCACATGTCGGCCATGTTGCGTAGTCGGGGTCTCCGTAAACAGAGGCATGCTTGCAGCAGCATCAGCCAGGTTCGGTTCAGCCAGCACGGCTGCGTTCGATCAGAACGTTGGTGATCATGGAATGGAAAGGTGGGAAGTTGCTTGATGGATTCGAATAATATGTCGGTGATATGTGGACTGCATAGTGGTGGATACACGTGAACGGATTTTACATTATGTGTGCCACAAACACCATGTTGTGTTTCTGTGAAAAATGGATATTTCACAGAAAAGGACAGCCAATCCCTGCTGCTGCAGTTGTCTCAATTTGTCTGACTATGTTACATCATTATGAGTTGCTCTAACTGTATTACATGTATAAAGCAATAGTGTAAACAAAATCACAAGCATAACATTGTCAGTCAGTCAGACTTGCAACAGTGCCTGAATATTATAGAACACTTGTTATGATTTTGTAAGCACCACACTGCCCACTCAGTGGCACATAGGCCTTTGTATTGAGCTGCATGGCATGGCAGTTTCTAGCAACAGCTGCGTTCTGGAACACACCATAGATGGGGATTTGGGGACATGTTGATCAGTTTGGAGCTGAGCAGAAGCCCATCCCTGTGTCTGTCCAGATTCTCTCATGTCAGTTGGCCACACCACACTAGTGGACATTTTAGTGTCAATGCTGCTGTGTGAATGCAATGATTGGTATCAGATATACGTTTTTATTGGGGTGCATGGCCTGATGCTTACATTACAGTGTATTCATACAACACTGTTTATTTAAGCTGGAGAATATGGTGTTTTACCTGCAGCTTTTGTGATTGAAAATACAAAACTGTAAGAGTGATACAATCGAGACCTGATGACATCTATTAGCTGTGCAGAAACAATACGTCTACCCTCCAACCATCTATTAGCTGTGCAGAAACAATACGTCTACCCTCCAACCATCTATTACAGTGGGGGGAAAAAGTATTTAGACAGCCACCAATTGTGCAAGTTCTCCCACTTGATTTTCTGCATTTCACAGTTGAAGTGTACATATGATAAACATTACAGACCTCTACATGCTTCGTAAGTAGGAAAACCTGCAAAATCGGCAGTGTATCAAATACTTGTTATCCCCACTGTATATATATATATATACAGTGGGGGAAAAAAGTATTTAGTCAGCCACCAATTGTGCAAGTTCTCCCACTTAAAAAGATGAGAGAGGCCTGTAATTTTCACCATAGGTACACGTCAACTATGACAGACAAAATGAGGAAAAAAAATCAAGAAAATCACATTGTAGGATTTTTAATGAATTTATTTGCAAATTATGGTGGAAAATAAGTATTTGGTCAATAACAAAAGTTTCTCAATACTTTGTTATATACCCTTTGTTGGCAATGACACAGGTCAAACGTTTTCTGTAAGTCTTCACAAGGTTTTCACACACTGTTGCTGGTATTTTGGCCCATTCCTCCATGCAGATCTCCTCTAGAGCAGTGATGTTTTGGGGCTGTCGCTGGGCAACACGGACTTTCAACTCCCTCCAAAGATTTTCTATGGTGTTGAGATCTGAAGACTGGCTAGGCCACTCCAGGACCTTGAAATGCTTCTTACGAAGCTACTCCTTCGTTGCCCGGGTGGTGTGTTTGGGATCATTGTCATGCTGAAAGACCCAGCCATGTTTCATCTTCAATGCCCTTGCTAATGGAAGGAGGTTTTCACTCAAAATCTCACGATACATGGCCCCATTCATTCTTTCCTTTACACGGATCAGTCGTCCTGGTCCCTTTGCAGAAAAACAGCCCCAAAGCATGATGTTTCCACCCCCATGCTTCACAGTAGGTATGGTGTTCTTTGGATGCAACTCAGCATTCTTTGTCCTCCAAACACGACGAGTTGAGTTTTTACCAAAAAGTTATATTTTGGTTTCATCTGACCATATGACATTCTCCCAATCCTCTTCTGGATCATCCAAATGCACTCTAGCAAACTTCAGACGGGCCTGGACATGTACTGGCTTAAGCAGGGGGACACGTCTGGCACTGCAGGATTTGAGTCCCTGGCGGCGTAGTGTGTTACTGATGGTAGGCTTTGTTACTTTGGTCCCAGCTCTCTGCAGGTCATTCACTAGGTCCCCCCGTGTGGTTCTGGGATTTTTGCTCACCGTTCTTGTGATCATTTTGACCCCACGGGGTGAGATCTTGCGTGGAGCCTCAGATCGAGGGAGATTATCAGTGGTCTTGTATGTCTTCCATTTCCTAATAATTGCTCCCACAGTTGATTTCTTCAAACCAAGCTGCTTACCTATTGCAGATTCAGTCTTCCCAGCCTGGTGCAGGTCTACAATTTTGTTTCTGGTGTCCTTTGACAGCTCTTTGGTCTTGGCCATAGTGGAGTTTGGAGTGTGACTGTTTGAGGTTGTGGACAGGTATCTTTTATACTGATAACAAGTTCAAACAGGTGCCATTAACACAGGTAACGAGTGGAGGACAGAGGAGCCTCTTAAAGAAGAAGTTACAGGTCTGTGAGAGCCAGAAATCTTGCTTGTTTGTAGGTGACCAAATACTTATTTTCCACCATAATTTGCAAATAAATTCATTAAAAATCCTACAATTTGTCTGTCATAGTTGACGTGTACCTATGATGAAAATTACAGGCCTCTCTCATCTTTTTAAGCGGGAGAACTTGCACAATTGGTGGCTGACTAAATACTTTTTTCCCCCACTGTAGCTGTGCAGAAACAATACGTCTACCCTCCAACCATCTATTAGCTGTGTAGAAACAATACGTCTACCCTCCAACCTTTTTTAGCCTATATGTGTGTCACCTGAAATGACTTTTTAATTTAGTAAGTCAATATTCACGCAGATATAGGTGAACCTGGGTCGTACACTTGTATTTGTGTACAGTAGCCTTTATCATATCAGTAGGGGGGAATTTCATATCCATAGACATGGAATAATGAACCTCAGTCTCAATACAGAACAGATTGGTGTGTGTGTGGTATACTGCATGGCAGGCTGCAGCCATTGCCAACCCACTGGAGCCTGTATGTGTGACTTAGTTATAGAGACTTAATCCACTTTGCTCCAGTCTTTCCTCCGACTGACACACTTTCTAGTGATTGACGGACCTGATGGATACAGCAAAAGCTCCATAAAGGGAACCGGTGTAAATCAGGTCCTGAGCAACTGTACTGAACATTAACCATGTCTATGCTCTACAGTACGATACACATCAATATAATACTACCTTTAACATATATGGTAAGATACTTAGCTACGTGTTTGCATGTAGTGTTCTAATGTACGCTAACCTCTTGTCCTCAAGCAGGTGGGATTTCTCTATTCTATGCTCATGAATTCACATAAAATGTTTATCCTCAGTATAATGAGATGACTGTTCCAGAGTATACTATAAAATATTACCTTTAGCTTTAACGTCTTTTTTTTAGCTAATTCTAAATTGTATTTACCCTAGCATCAACACATTCTACCTATGAGCTTATTCCAGCTGGAGATTGATTACCAATTACATATCGACTGGCCACAGTAGCGGCATGCAGCACCCCCTGGCTCTTTTTGCATAATGTTGTGAAAGGCGGAGATTTAGCCTAACTTTAGCTTTTTATTATTTTTTCAGCAGCTATTGCAAAGCTAGAGGAGTGACGTGCCCGTTCCCTTGCACAACATAAACAAATGTTCATCTTTGCACAGACACAGATTTGATGTGTGTGTGTGTGTGTTTGTACACAATCTTTTTTCAGAGAGTATAACAGGCTTCAAATGAGTCATGTGTTTATTGGACGGAATACTAATGAAGCATCCTCTGTTTGACAACACAAGGACTAATGGGCGTGAAGCAGCCCCTTTACTGACTTCAGTTCTCTGAGCCTGTTACTGATGTAAGGGGCTTAGGGACAAGCCTTGTGCCTGTAGTTAAAGTGAGACTTAGCCTAGACGTGGTGGAGTTAGGAGCCTACTACTCAGTGAGAAGCTTAGGACCGAAGTAGCCTTTCTACAGATCTAGGAACAGCTTACCCTCCAACCTACTCCCCCTGCCCCACCCTACCCTCCTCTCTACTCCCCCTGCCCCACCCTACCCTCCACTCTACTCCCCCTGCCCCACCCTACCCTCCAACCTACTCCCCCTGCCCCACCCTACCCTCCAACCTACTCCCCCTGCCCCACCCTACCCTCCACTCTACTCCCCCTGCCCCACCCTACCCTCCAACCTACTCCCCCTGCCCCACCCTACCCTCCACTCTACTCCCCCCTGCCCCACCCTACCCTCCACTCTACTCCCCCCTGCCCCACCCTACCCTCCTCTCTACTCCCCCTGCCCCACCCTACCCTCCACTCTACTCCCCCTGCCCCACCCTACCCTCCTCTCTACTCCCCCTGCCCCACCCTACCCTCCACTCTACTCCCCCTGCCCCTCCTTACCCTCCACTCTGCTCCCCCTGCCCCTGCCTCTCCCTACCCTCCCCCCTGCCCCTCCCTGGCTGTCTCTTCCCCCGCCCTTCCCTGCACCCCTCTCCGCTCTCGCCCTTCCTATCCATCCTGACCCAGCGGTCCTCAGAGGCTGGCCTGTGCTCAGTCATGTTTAGGTTTGGCCGTTTGTTGTGTCTGCTCGGCTCTCCCCTCCGCAGAATCCCTCTCCACACACTATCTGCCCATACAAACAGTGCCACCGCAACACATTCTGACAGGAAGCCAGGCTCCGGCTGTTCCAAATGGACTCTTTCATAGCAGCAGGGGCCAGCTAGGCTGCAGACACAGAGCTAACTATCTGGCTGTGTGTTGTGGTAGAGCCTAGACAGAGGTCACACTGCACCTCTGAGGGTGTGAGCTGGGGGACTTTCTGAATGGGAGGTGGTGAAACCACCGACTCTGTGAAGTGTGTGTGTGGGGTGTGTGTTGTTGATTGCCGACTTTGCTGGAGAGTGGAACTGAAAGTAACATTTCTTATCTCTATCTGGGCCTTACAATTGTAGTAAAGTGAATGAAGCATCATGTGACCTGGGAGGAGGAAGTGGACTGACTTCCACTACAGCACATGTGACTGATCACTGACCTAGACAACCAGCTACAGTAACAACCAGGAAATACAGTTTATAAAGCCTAGACTGGTACAATAGGCCTGTGGAATTGACTAATTGAATGTGACTCACTCCAACACAAATATACAGTTTGTGGATATGGATGTCATTGGAGAGGGTGGGGAAGGTGGTGGGAGAGAGGGAGGGAGGGAGGGTGGGGGTGGGAGAGAGGGATGGAGGGAGGGGGTGGGAGAGAGGGAGGGACGGGATGGGGAAGGTGGTGGGAGAGAGGGAGGGGGTGGGGAAGGGGGTGGGAGAGAGGGATGGAGGAAGGGGGTGGGAGAGAGGGAGGGGGTGTAGTTTCTGGTAACTATAAGCTTGTGATTTTGTTTCTGGGTGTGGCTAAAAAGACACATAAACACACACACACACACACACACACACACACACACACACACATTGTAATGTTGTAATATTGTGGTATTATACATTTTGTATTGTAGATATGTAGTGGTAGAGTAGAGTAGTGTGTAATAATGTGTTGTATTGTAGATATGTAGTGGTAGAGTATTGTGTAATAATATGTTGTATTGTAGATATGTAGTGGTAGAGTATTGTGTAAAAATGTGTTGTATTGTAGATATGTAGTGGTGTAATAATGTGTTGTATTGTAGATAAGTAGTGGTAGAGTATTGTGTAAAAATGTGTTGTATTGTAGATATGTAGTGGTGTAATAATGTGTTGTATTGTAGATATGTAGTGGTAGAGTAGTGTGTAATAATGTGTTGTATTGTAGATATGTAGTGGTAGAGTAGTGTGTAATAATGTGTTGTATTGTAGATATGTAGTGGTAGAGTAGTGTGTAATAATGTCTTGTATGATGTCTTGTACTCTTTTATTTTGTATGTAATTGCCTTAATCTTGTTTGGACCACAGGAAGAGTAGCTGCTGCCTGGGCAGGAAGTAATGTGGATCCTTAATAAATACAAATACACACACAGACACACAGACACACACACACACGCACACACACACACATCTGTATTTTGAGGTCTCCATTAGGCTACAACTGGTCATGTGTTAGAGATTTAAAATCCCAGCCATGAATCACAACATGGCTGACTGACTGCACTGTTGCAATGGCTGCTAGGAGAGAAATGGTCCTATACCTTCTCTGTCTGACTGGTCCTGGACAATGACCGTGATCTGTTCATCACCAGGGCGGAGAGAGGGAAGAAAGGAGAGAAGAGAGAGGAGAGTAGTGAGGTAGCAACAGTGGGAAGGAAGGAAGAGAAAGCAGAGTGTTTGGTTCAGGGAGGGTAGAATAGGGTAATAGCAGGGTAATGATGATGAAGTGTTTGGTTCCAGCAGGGTAGAATAGGGTAATGATGATGAAGTGTTTGGTTCCAGCAGGGTAGAATAGGGTAATAACAGGGTAATGATGATGAAGTGTTTGGTTCCAGCAGGGTAGAATAGGGTAATAACAAGGTAATAATGATGAAGTGTTTGGTTCCAGCAGGGTAGAATAGGGTAATAACAAGGTAATAATGATGAAGTGTTTGGTTCTAGCAGGGTAGAATAGGGTAATAGCAGGATAATGATGATGAAGTGTTTGGTTACAGCAGGGTAGAATAGGGTAATAACAAGGTAATAATGATGAAGTGTTTGGTTCCAGCAGGGTAGAATAGGGTAATAAAAAGGTAATGATGACAAAGTGTTTGGTTACAGCAGGGTAGAATAGGGTAATAGCAGGATAATGATGATGAAGTGTTTGGTTACAGCAGGGTAGAATAGGGTAATAGCAGGGTAATGATGATGAAGTGTTTGGTTCCAGCAGGGTAGAATAGGGTAATAACATGGTAATGATGATGAAGTGTTTGGTTCCAGCAGGGTAGAATAGGGTAATAGCAGAGAAATGATGATGAAGTGTTTGGTTACAGCAGGGTAGAATAGGGTAATAGCAGGGTAATGATGATGAAGTGTTTGGTTACAGCAGGGTAGAATAGGGTAATAGCAGAGTAATGATGATGAAGTGTTTGGTTCCAGCAGGGTAGAATAGGGTAATAACATGGTAATGATGATGAAGTGTTTGGTTCCAGCAGGGTAGAATAGGGTAATAGCAGGGTAATGATGATGAAGTGTTTGGTTCCAGCAGGGTAGAATAGGGTAATAGCAGGGTAATGATGATGAAGTGTTTGGTTCCAGCAGGGTAGAATAGGGTAATAGCAGGGTAATGATGATGAAGTGTTTGGTTCCAGCAGGGTAGAATAGGGTAATAGCAGGGTAATGACGATGAAGTGTTTGGTTCCAGCAGGGTAGAATAGGGTAATAGCAGGGTAATGACGATGAAGTGTTTGGTTCCAGCAGGGTAGAATAGGGTAATAGCAGGGTAATGATGATGAAGTGTTTGGTTACAGCAGGGTAGAATAGGGTAATAGCAGGGTAATGATGATGAAGTGTTTGGTTACAGCAGGGTAGAATAGGGTAATAGCAGGGTAATGATGATGAAGTGTTTGGTTCCAGCAGGGTAGAATAGGGTAATAACATGGTAATGATGATGAAGTGTTTGGTTCCAGCAGGGTAGAATAGGGTAATAGCAGGGTAATTATGATGAAGTGTTTGGTTCCAGCAGGGTAGAATAGGGTAATAGCAGGGTAATGATGATGAAGTGTTTGGTTCCAGCAGGGTAGAATAGGGTAATGATGATGAAGTGTTTGGTTCCAGCAGGGTAGAATAGGGTAATAACAGGGTATTGATGATGAAGTGTTTGGTTCCAGCAGGGTAGAATAGGGTAATAGCAGGGTAATTATGATGATGAAGTGTTTGGTTCCAGCAGGGTAGAATGGGGTAATAGCAGGATAATGATGATGAAGTGTTTGGTTCCAGCAGTGTAGAATAGGGTAATAGCAGGGTAATGATGATGAAGTGTTTGGTTCCAGCAGGGTAGAATAGGGTAATAGCAGGGTAATGATGATGAAGTGTTTGGTTCCAGCAGGGTAGAATAGGGTAATAGCAGGGTAATGATGTTGAAGTGTTTGGTTCCAGCAGGGTAGAGTAAGGTAATAGCAGGGTAATGATGATGAAGTGTTTGGTTACAGCACGGTAGAATAGGGTAATAGCAGGGTAATGATGATGAAGTGTTTGGTTCCAGCAGGGTAGAATAGGGTAATAGCAGGGTAATGATGATGAAGTGTTTGGTTCCAGCAGGGTAGAATAGGGTAATAGCAGGGTAATGATGATGAAGTGTTTGGTTCCAGCAGGGTAGAGTAGGGTAATAGTAGGGTAATGATGATGAAGTGTTTGGTTACAGCACGGTAGAATAGGGTAATAGCAGGGTAATGATGATGAAGTGTTTGGTTCCAGCAGGGTAGAATAGGGTAATAGCAAGGTAATGATGATGAAGTGTTTGGTTCCAGCAGGGTAGAATAGGGTAATGATGATGAAGTGTTTGGTTCCAGCAGGGTAGAATAGGGTAATAACAGGGTAATGATGATGAAGTGTTTGGTTCCAGCAGGGTAGAATAGGGTAATAGCAGGGTAATGATGATGAAGTGTTTGGTTACAGCAGGGTAGAATAGGGTAATAGCAGGGTAATGATGATGAAGTGTTTGGTTACAGCAGGGTAGAATAGGGTAATAGCAGGGTAATGATGATGAAGTGTTTGGTTCCAGCAGGGTAGAATAGGGTAATAACATGGTAATGATGATGAAGTGTTTGGTTCCAGCAGGGTAGAATAGGGTAATAGCAGGGTAATTATGATGAAGTGTTTGGTTCCAGCAGGGTAGAATAGGGTAATAGCAGGGTAATGATGATGAAGTGTTTGGTTCCAGCAGGGTAGAATAGGGTAATGATGATGAAGTGTTTGGTTCCAGCAGGGTAGAATAGGGTAATAACAGGGTATTGATGATGAAGTGTTTGGTTCCAGCAGGGTAGAATAGGGTAATAGCAGGGTAATGATGATGAAGTGTTTGGTTCCAGCAGGGTAGAATGGGGTAATAGCAGGATAATGATGATGAAGTGTTTGGTTCCAGCAGGGTAGAATAGGGTAATAGCAGGGTAATGATGATGAAGTGTTTGGTTCCAGCAGGGTAGAATAGGGTAATAGCAGGGTAATGATGATGAAGTGTTTGGTTCCAGCAGGGTAGAAAGGGGGTAATAGCAGGAAAATGATGATGAAGTGTTTGGTTCCAGCAGGGTAGAATAGGGTAATAGCAGGGTAATGTTGATGAAGTGTTTGGTTCCAGCAGGGTAGAATAGGGTAATAGCAGGGTAATGATGATGAAGTGTTTGGTTCCAGCAGGGTAGAATAGGGTAATGATGATGAAGTGTTTGGTTCCAGCAGGGTAGAATAGGGTAATAGCAGGGTAATGACGTTGAAGTGTTTGGTTCCAGCAGGGTAGAATAGGGTAATAGCAGGGTAATGATGATGAAGTGTTTGGTTCCAGCAGGGTAGAATAGGGTAATAGCAAGGTAATGATGATGAAGTGTTTGGTTCCAGCAGGGTAGAATAGGGTAATGATGATGAAGTGTTTGGTTCCAGCAGGGTAGAATAGGGTAATGATGATGAAGTGTTTGGTTCCAGCAGGGTAGAATAGGGTAATAGCAGGGTAATGATGATGAAGTGTTTGGTTACAGCAGGGTAGAATAGGGTAATGATGATGAAGTGTTTGGTTCCAGCAGGGTAGAATAGGGTAATAGCAGGGTAATGATGATGAAGTGTTTGGTTCCAGCAGGGTAGAATAGGGTAATAGCAGGGTAATGATGATGAAGTGTTTGGTTCCAGCAGGGTAGAGTAGGGTAATGATGATGAAGTGTTTGGTTCCAGCAGGGTAGAATAGGGTAATAACAGGGTAATGATGATGAAGTGTTTGGTTCCAGCAGGGTAGAATAGGGTAATAGCAGGGTAATGACGTTGAAGTGTTTGGTTCCAGCAGGGTAGAATAGGGTAATAGCAGGGTAATGATGACAAAGTGTTTGGTTCCAGCAGGGTAGAATAGGGTAATAGCAGGGTAATGATGATGAAGTGTTTGGTTCCAGCAGGGTAGAATAGGGTAATAGCAGGGTAATGATGATGAAGTGTTTGGTTCCAGCAGGGTAGAATAGGGTAATAGCAGGGTAATGATGATGAAGTGTTTGGTTCCAGCAGGGTAGAATAGGGTAATGATGATGAAGTGTTTGGTTCCAGCAGGGTAGAATAGGGTAATAACAGGGTAATGATGATGAAGTGTTTGGTTCCAGCAGGGTAGAATAGGGTAATAGCAGGGTAATGACGTTGAAGTGTTTGGTTCCAGCAGGGTAGAATAGGGTAATAGCAGGGTAATGATGATGAAGTGTTTGGTTCCAGCAGGGTAGAATAGGGTAATAGCAGGGTAATGATGATGAAGTGTTTGGTTACAGCAGGGTAGAATAGGGTAATAGCAGGGTAATGATGATGAAGTGTTTGGTTACAGCAGGGTAGAATAGGGTAATAGCAGGGTAATGATGATGAAGTGTTTGGTTCCAGCAGGGTAGAATAGGGTAATAACATGGTAATGATGATGAAGTGTTTGGTTCCAGCAGGGTAGAATAGGGTAATAGCAGGGTAATTATGATGAAGTGTTTGGTTCCAGCAGGGTAGAATAGGGTAATAGCAGGGTAATGATGATGAAGTGTTTGGTTCCAGCAGGGTAGAATAGGGTAATGATGATGAAGTGTTTGGTTCCAGCAGGGTAGAATAGGGTAATAACAGGGTATTGATGATGAAGTGTTTGGTTCCAGCAGGGTAGAATAGGGTAATAGCAGGGTAATGATGATGAAGTGTTTGGTTCCAGCAGGGTAGAATGGGGTAATAGCAGGATAATGATGATGAAGTGTTTGGTTCCAGCAGGGTAGAATAGGGTAATAGCAGGGTAATGATGATGAAGTGTTTGGTTCCAGCAGGGTAGAATAGGGTAATAGCAGGGTAATGATGATGAAGTGTTTGGTTCCAGCAGGGTAGAATAGGGTAATGATGATGAAGTGTTTGGTTCCAGCAGGGTAGAATAGGGTAATAGCAGGGTAATGACGTTGAAGTGTTTGGTTCCAGCAGGGTAGAATAGGGTAATAGCAGGGTAATGATGATGAAGTGTTTGGTTACAGCACGGTAGAATAGGGTAATAGCAGGGTAATGATGATGAAGTGTTTGGTTCCAGCAGGGTAGAATAGGGTAATAGCAAGGTAATGATGATGAAGTGTTTGGTTCCAGCAGGGTAGAATAGGGTAATGATGATGAAGTGTTTGGTTCCAGCAGGGTAGAATAGGGTAATGATGATGAAGTGTTTGGTTCCAGCAGGGTAGAATAGGGTAATAGCAGGGTAATGACGATGAAGTGTTTGGTTCCAGCAGGGTAGAATAGGGTAATAGCAGGGTAATGACGATGAAGTGTTTGGTTCCAGCAGGGTAGAATAGGGTAATAGCAGGGTAATGATGATGAAGTGTTTGGTTACAGCAGGGTAGAATAGGGTAATAGCAGGGTAATGATGATGAAGTGTTTGGTTACAGCAGGGTAGAATAGGGTAATAGCAGGGTAATGATGATGAAGTGTTTGGTTCCAGCAGGGTAGAATAGGGTAATAACATGGTAATGATGATGAAGTGTTTGGTTCCAGCAGGGTAGAATAGGGTAATAGCAGGGTAATTATGATGAAGTGTTTGGTTCCAGCAGGGTAGAATAGGGTAATAGCAGGGTAATGATGATGAAGTGTTTGGTTCCAGCAGGGTAGAATAGGGTAATGATGATGAAGTGTTTGGTTCCAGCAGGGTAGAATAGGGTAATAACAGGGTATTGATGATGAAGTGTTTGGTTCCAGCAGGGTAGAATAGGGTAATAGCAGGGTAATTATGATGATGAAGTGTTTGGTTCCAGCAGGGTAGAATGGGGTAATAGCAGGATAATGATGATGAAGTGTTTGGTTCCAGCAGTGTAGAATAGGGTAATAGCAGGGTAATGATGATGAAGTGTTTGGTTCCAGCAGGGTAGAATAGGGTAATAGCAGGGTAATGATGATGAAGTGTTTGGTTCCAGCAGGGTAGAATAGGGTAATAGCAGGGTAATGATGTTGAAGTGTTTGGTTCCAGCAGGGTAGAGTAAGGTAATAGCAGGGTAATGATGATGAAGTGTTTGGTTACAGCACGGTAGAATAGGGTAATAGCAGGGTAATGATGATGAAGTGTTTGGTTCCAGCAGGGTAGAATAGGGTAATAGCAGGGTAATGATGATGAAGTGTTTGGTTCCAGCAGGGTAGAATAGGGTAATAGCAGGGTAATGATGATGAAGTGTTTGGTTCCAGCAGGGTAGAGTAGGGTAATAGTAGGGTAATGATGATGAAGTGTTTGGTTACAGCACGGTAGAATAGGGTAATAGCAGGGTAATGATGATGAAGTGTTTGGTTCCAGCAGGGTAGAATAGGGTAATAGCAAGGTAATGATGATGAAGTGTTTGGTTCCAGCAGGGTAGAATAGGGTAATGATGATGAAGTGTTTGGTTCCAGCAGGGTAGAATAGGGTAATAACAGGGTAATGATGATGAAGTGTTTGGTTCCAGCAGGGTAGAATAGGGTAATAGCAGGGTAATGATGATGAAGTGTTTGGTTACAGCAGGGTAGAATAGGGTAATAGCAGGGTAATGATGATGAAGTGTTTGGTTACAGCAGGGTAGAATAGGGTAATAGCAGGGTAATGATGATGAAGTGTTTGGTTCCAGCAGGGTAGAATAGGGTAATAACATGGTAATGATGATGAAGTGTTTGGTTCCAGCAGGGTAGAATAGGGTAATAGCAGGGGTAATTATGATGAAGTGTTTGGTTCCAGCAGGGTAGAATAGGGTAATAGCAGGGTAATGATGATGAAGTGTTTGGTTCCAGCAGGGTAGAATAGGGTAATGATGATGAAGTGTTTGGTTCCAGCAGGGTAGAATAGGGTAATAACAGGGTATTGATGATGAAGTGTTTGGTTCCAGCAGGGGTAGAATAGGGTAATAGCAGGGTAATGATGATGAAGTGTTTGGTTCCAGCAGGGTAGAATGGGGTAATAGCAGGATAATGATGATGAAGTGTTTGGTTCCAGCAGGGTAGAATAGGGTAATAGCAGGGTAATGATGATGAAGTGTTTGGTTCCAGCAGGGTAGAATAGGGTAATAGCAGGGTAATGATGATGAAGTGTTTGGTTCCAGCAGGGTAGAAAGGGGTAATAGCAGGAAAATGATGATGAAGTGTTTGGTTCCAGCAGGGTAGAATAGGGTAATAGCAGGGTAATGTTGATGAAGTGTTTGGTTCCAGCAGGGTAGAATAGGGTAATAGCAGGGTAATGATGATGAAGTGTTTGGTTCCAGCAGGGTAGAATAGGGTAATGATGATGAAGTGTTTGGTTCCAGCAGGGTAGAATAGGGTAATAGCAGGGTAATGACGTTGAAGTGTTTGGTTCCAGCAGGGTAGAATAGGGTAATAGCAGGGTAATGATGATGAAGTGTTTGGTTCCAGCAGGGTAGAATAGGGTAATAGCAAGGTAATGATGATGAAGTGTTTGGTTCCAGCAGGGGTAGAATAGGGTAATGATGATGAAGTGTTTGGTTCCAGCAGGGTAGAATAGGGTAATGATGATGAAGTGTTTGGTTCCAGCAGGGTAGAATAGGGTAATAGCAGGGTAATGATGATGAAGTGTTTGGTTACAGCAGGGTAGAATAGGGTAATGATGATGAAGTGTTTGGTTCCAGCAGGGTAGAATAGGGTAATAGCAGGGTAATGATGATGAAGTGTTTGGTTCCAGCAGGGTAGAATAGGGTAATAGCAGGGTAATGATGATGAAGTGTTTGGTTCCAGCAGGGTAGAGTAGGGTAATGATGATGAAGTGTTTGGTTCCAGCAGGGTAGAATAGGGTAATAACAGGGTAATGATGATGAAGTGTTTGGTTCCAGCAGGGTAGAATAGGGTAATAGCAGGGTAATGACGTTGAAGTGTTTGGTTCCAGCAGGGTAGAATAGGGTAATAGCAGGGTAATGATGACAAAGTGTTTGGTTCCAGCAGGGTAGAATAGGGTAATAGCAGGGTAATGATGATGAAGTGTTTGGTTCCAGCAGGGTAGAATAGGGTAATAGCAGGGTAATGATGATGAAGTGTTTGGTTCCAGCAGGGTAGAATAGGGTAATAGCAGGGTAATGATGATGAAGTGTTTGGTTCCAGCAGGGTAGAATAGGGTAATGATGATGAAGTGTTTGGTTCCAGCAGGGTAGAATAGGGTAATAACAGGGTAATGATGATGAAGTGTTTGGTTCCAGCAGGGTAGAATAGGGTAATAGCAGGGTAATGACGTTGAAGTGTTTGGTTCCAGCAGGGTAGAATAGGGTAATAGCAGGGTAATGATGATGAAGTGTTTGGTTCCAGCAGGGTAGAATAGGGTAATAGCAGGGTAATGATGATGAAGTGTTTGGTTACAGCAGGGTAGAATAGGGTAATAGCAGGGTAATGATGATGAAGTGTTTGGTTACAGCAGGGTAGAATAGGGTAATAGCAGGGTAATGATGATGAAGTGTTTGGTTCCAGCAGGGTAGAATAGGGTAATAACATGGTAATGATGATGAAGTGTTTGGTTCCAGCAGGGTAGAATAGGGTAATAGCAGGGTAATTATGATGAAGTGTTTGGTTCCAGCAGGGTAGAATAGGGTAATAGCAGGGTAATGATGATGAAGTGTTTGGTTCCAGCAGGGTAGAATAGGGTAATGATGATGAAGTGTTTGGTTCCAGCAGGGTAGAATAGGGTAATAACAGGGTATTGATGATGAAGTGTTTGGTTCCAGCAGGGTAGAATAGGGTAATAGCAGGGTAATGATGATGAAGTGT
The DNA here is from genome assembly GCF_020615455.1 of Coregonus clupeaformis. Lineage (NCBI taxonomy): Eukaryota > Metazoa > Chordata > Actinopteri > Salmoniformes > Salmonidae > Coregonus > Coregonus clupeaformis. The sequence continues at coordinate 74,734,474 of NC_059192.1, read as the reverse complement.
TTGGTTCCAGCAGGGTAGAATGGGGTAATAGCAGGATAATGATGATGAAGTGTTTGGTTCCAGCAGGGTAGAATAGGGTAATAGCAGGGTAATGATGATGAAGTGTTTGGTTCCAGCAGGGTAGAATAGGGTAATAGCAGGGTAATGATGATGAAGTGTTTGGTTCCAGCAGGGTAGAATAGGGTAATGATGATGAAGTGTTTGGTTCCAGCAGGGTAGAATAGGGTAATAGCAGGGTAATGACGTTGAAGTGTTTGGTTCCAGCAGGGTAGAATAGGGTAATAGCAGGGTAATGATGATGAAGTGTTTGGTTACAGCACGGTAGAATAGGGTAATAGCAGGGTAATGATGATGAAGTGTTTGGTTCCAGCAGGGTAGAATAGGGTAATAGCAAGGTAATGATGATGAAGTGTTTGGTTCCAGCAGGGTAGAATAGGGTAATGATGATGAAGTGTTTGGTTCCAGCAGGGTAGAATAGGGTAATGATGATGAAGTGTTTGGTTCCAGCAGGGTAGAATAGGGTAATAGCAGGGTAATGATGTTGAAGTGTTTGGTTCCAGCAGGGTAGAATAGGGTAATAGCAGGGTAATGATGATGAAGTGTTTGGTTACAGCACGGTAGAATAGGGTAATAGCAGGGTAATGATGATGAAGTGTTTGGTTCCAGCAAGGTAGAATAGGGTAATGATGATGAAGTGTTTGGTTCCAGCAGGGTAGAATAGGGTAATAACAGGGTAATGATGATGAAGTGTTTGGTTCCAGCAGGGTAGAATAGGGTAATAGCAGGGTAATGACGTTGAAGTGTTTGGTTCCAGCAGGGTAGAATAGGGTAATAGCAGGGTAATGATGATGAAGTGTTTGGTTCCAGCAGGGTAGAATAGGGTAATAGCAGGGTAATGATGATGAAGTGTTTGGTTCCAGCAGGGTAGAATAGGGTAATGATGATGAAGTGTTTGGTTCCAGCAGGGTAGAATAGGGTAATGATGATGAAGTGTTTGGTTCCAGCAGGGTAGAATAGGGTAATAGCAGGGTAATGATGTTGAAGTGTTTGGTTCCAGCAGGGTAGAATAGGGTAATGATGATGAAGTGTTTGGTTCCAGTAGGGTAGAATAGGGTAATAACAGGGTATTGATGATGAAGTGTTTGGTTCCAGCAGGGTAGAATAGGGTAATAGCAGGGTAATGATGATGAAGTGTTTGGTTCCAGCAGGGTAGAAAGGGGTAATAGCAGGGTAATGATGATGAAGTGTTTGGTTCCAGCAGGGTAGAATAGGGTAATAGCAGGGTAATGTTGATGAAGTGTTTGGTTCCAGCAGGGTAGAATAGGGTAATAGCAGGGTAATGATGATGAAGTGTTTGGTTCCAGCAGGGTAGAATAGGGTAATGATGATGAAGTGTTTGGTTCCAGCAGGGTAGAATAGGGTAATAGCAGGGTAATGACGTTGAAGTGTTTGGTTCCAGCAGGGTAGAATAGGGTAATAGCAGGGTAATGATGATGAAGTGTTTGGTTCCAGCAGGGTAGAATAGGGTAATAGCAAGGTAATGATGATGAAGTGTTTGGTTCCAGCAGGGTAGAATAGGGTAATGATGATGAAGTGTTTGGTTCCAGCAGGGTAGAATAGGGTAATGATGATGAAGTGTTTGGTTCCAGCAGGGTAGAATAGGGTAATAGCAGGGTAATGATGATGAAGTGTTTGGTTACAGCAGGGTAGAATAGGGTAATGATGATGAAGTGTTTGGTTCCAGCAGGGTAGAATAGGGTAATAGCAGGGTAATGATGATGAAGTGTTTGGTTCCAGCAGGGTAGAATAGGGTAATAGCAGGGTAATGATGATGAAGTGTTTGGTTCCAGCAGGGTAGAGTAGGGTAATGATGATGAAGTGTTTGGTTCCAGCAGGGTAGAATAGGGTAATAACAGGGTAATGATGATGAAGTGTTTGGTTCCAGCAGGGTAGAATAGGGTAATAGCAGGGTAATGACGTTGAAGTGTTTGGTTCCAGCAGGGTAGAATAGGGTAATAGCAGGGTAATGATGACAAAGTGTTTGGTTCCAGCAGGGTAGAATAGGGTAATAGCAGGGTAATGATGATGAAGTGTTTGGTTCCAGCAGGGTAGAATAGGGTAATAGCAGGGTAATGATGATGAAGTGTTTGGTTCCAGCAGGGTAGAATAGGGTAATAGCAGGGTAATGATGATGAAGTGTTTGGTTCCAGCAGGGTAGAATAGGGTAATGATGATGAAGTGTTTGGTTCCAGCAGGGTAGAATAGGGTAATAACAGGGTAATGATGATGAAGTGTTTGGTTCCAGCAGGGTAGAATAGGGTAATAGCAGGGTAATGACGTTGAAGTGTTTGGTTCCAGCAGGGTAGAATAGGGTAATAGCAGGGTAATGATGATGAAGTGTTTGGTTCCAGCAGGGTAGAATAGGGTAATAGCAGGGTAATGATGATGAAGTGTTTGGTTCCAGCAGGGTAGAATAGGGTAATAACAGGGTAATGATGATGAAGTGTTTGGTTCCAGCAGGGTAGAATAAGGTAATAGCAGGGTAATGATTATGAAGTGTTTGGTTCCAGCAGGGTAGAATAGGGTAATATTAGGGTAATGATGATGACGTGTTTGGTTCCAGCAAGGTAGAATAGGATAATGATGATGAAGTGTTTGGTTCCAGCAGGGTAGAATAGGGTAATAGCAGGGTAACGATGATGAAGTGTTTGGTTCCAGCAGGGTAGAATAGGGTAATAGCAGGGTAATGATGATGAAGTGTTTGGTTCCAGCAGGGTAGAATAGGGTAATAGCAGAGAATGATGATGACGTGTTTGGTTCCAGCAGGGTAGAATAGGGTAATAGCAGGGTAATGATGATGGTGTTTGGTTCCAGCAGGGTAGAATAGGGTGATAGCAGGGTAATGATGATGGTGTTTGGTTCCAGCAGGGTAGAATAGGGTGATAGCAGGGTAATGATGATGACGTGTTTGGTTCCAGCAGGGTAGAATAGGGTAATAGCAGGGTAATGATGATGAAGTGTTTGGTTCCAGCAGGGTAGAATAGGGTAATAGCAGGGTAATGATGATGAAGTGTTTGGTTCCAGCAGGGTAGAATAGGGTAATGATGATGAAGTGTTTGGTTCCAGCAGGGTAGAATAGGGTAATAACAGGGTAATGATGATGAAGTGTTTGGTTCCAGCAGGGTAGAATAGGGTAATAGCAGGGTAATGACGTTGAAGTGTTTGGTTCCAGCAGGGTAGAATAGGGTAATAGCAGGGTAATGATGATGAAGTGTTTGGTTCCAGCAGGGTAGAATAGGGTAATAGCAGGGTAATGATGATGAAGTGTTTGGTTCCAGCAGGGTAGAATAGGGTAATAACAGGGTAATGATGATGAAGTGTTTGGTTCCAGCAGGGTAGAATAAGGTAATAGCAGGGTAATGATTATGAAGTGTTTGGTTCCAGCAGGGTAGAATAGGGTAATATTAGGGTAATGATGATGACGTGTTTGGTTCCAGCAAGGTAGAATAGGATAATGATGATGAAGTGTTTGGTTCCAGCAGGGTAGAATAGGGTAATAGCAGGGTAACGATGATGAAGTGTTTGGTTCCAGCAGGGTAGAATAGGGTAATAGCAGGGTAATGATGATGAAGTGTTTGGTTCCAGCAGGGTAGAATAGGGTAATAGCAGAGAATGATGATGACGTGTTTGGTTCCAGCAGGGTAGAATAGGGTAATAGCAGGGTAATGATGATGGTGTTTGGTTCCAGCAGGGTAGAATAGGGTGATAGCAGGGTAATGATGATGGTGTTTGGTTCCAGCAGGGTAGAATAGGGTGATAGCAGGGTAATGATGATGACGTGTTTGGTTCCAGCAGGGTAGAATAGGGTAATAGCAGGGTAATGATGATGAAGTGTTTGGTTCCAGCAGGGTAGAATAGGGTAATAAAAGGGTATTGAGGATGAAGTATTTGGAGACGAGAGATGATTCTCCTCAGTTACTAACACAGATCAACTTTGTGTCTGTGGCAGTCTGTCTGGCTGGTGAATAAAGTTCCACTTTGTCTCTGGACAAATACCATTGGAATGAACTGAAATCCGCTGTATGTTTCCCATATTGATAATGACGGGTATGACTCTGTGTATCTGCGTGTGTATTCTTGCTCATTGTTCCAAGTTTACGATCTGTTCAGGCCACGCAGTGTGTATAGTTTTTCCCTGTGCCGTGTGTGTGTGTGTGTGTGTGTGTGTGTGTGTGTGTGTGTGTGTGTGTGTGTGTGGTGTGTCCCAGTGCTTGGCAGGCTTGTCCTGAGCTCAGCATGTTCCAGCGTGCTGTTCTTCGTGTTTCCACGAGCAACACTACCCAGAACACTGGGCCTGGCTAACCACACACACACACACACACACACACACAGGCACACACACACGCTGGTTGGCACAGGCGACACAGCAAGTGAGGACATGTGGGGGAGTGTGAGGAGCAGGTGTGTTTATGAGCAGTGGTGTTCACTTTGGTTTCACACACACACACACACACACACACACACAGACTCTACCTTGTCCCATCCGGTAACTGTGAGTGTTGTCTCGCTTGTACACTACATGACAAAAAGTATGAGGACACCTGCTCGTCGTCCATCTCATTCCACTAGATGTTGGAACATTGCTGCCGGGACTTGCTTCCATTCAGCCGCAAGAGCATTAGTGAGGTTGGGCACTGATGTTGGGCGATTAGGCCTGGCTCGCAATCAACGTTTCAATTCATCCCAATGGTGTTCAACGGGGTTGAGGTCAGGGCTCTGTGCAGGCAAGTCAAGTTCTTCCACACTGATCTCGACAGACCATTTCTGTATGGACTCACTTTGTGCACGGGGGCATTGTCATGCTGAAACAGGAAAGGGCCTTCCCCAAACTGTTGCCACAAAGTTGGAAGCACAGAATCGTCTAGAATGTAATTGTATGCTGTAGTGTTAAGATTTCCCTTCACTGGAACTAAGGGGCCTAGACCGAACCATGAAAAACAGCTCCAGACCATTATTCCTCCTCCACCAAACTTTACAGTTGGTACTTTGCATTGGGGCAGGTAGCGTTCTCCTGGCATCCGCTAAACCCAGTTTCGTCCGTTGGACTGCCAGATGGTGAAGCGTGATTAATCACTCCAGAGAACGCGTTTCCACTGCTCCAGAGTCCAATGGCGGCGAGCTTTACACCACTCCAGCTGACGCTTGGCATTGCGCATGATGATCTTAGGCTTGTGTGCGACTGCTCTGCCATGGAAACCCATTTCATGAAGCTCCCGACGAACAGTTATTGTGCTGACGTTGTGTCTAGAGGCAGTTTGGATCTCGGTAGTAAGTTTTGCAACACCTGACAGTCCCGTTCTGTGAGCTTGTGTGGCCTACCACTTCGCGGCTGAGCAGTTGTTGCTCCTACATGTTTCCACTTCACAATAACAGCAGTTACAGTTGACTGCTCTAGCAGGGCAGAAATTTGACTAACTTACTTATTAGAAAGTCACTGAGCTCTTCAGTACGGGCGCCAATGTTTGTCTATGGAGACTGCATGGCTGTGCTCGATTTTATACACCTGTCAGCAACGAGTGTGGCTGAAATAGCCGAATCCACTAATTTGAAGGGGTGTCCACATACTTTTGTATATATAATGTTTGTGTGTGTGTGTCCATTGGGTCAGTGTGTGAGTCTCTGTGAAGGATCATGGGTAACCCGACCGACCGACCGATTTAGGCTAACTAGCAATGAATCTATAGGCTGTTTCTCACATTTAATCAGTTTCTCATAGTGTCTGGCAGCATCTTATTCACAAATGATGTGCTCTCCTGTTTCTACATATGACTACATATCATCACCCATTGTTGCACTTCTGTCTATTGTTTTGTCCAGAGTATGGTGACCAATGACTTGCACACTTGAAATGAGACACACACACACTGCTGCTTGGGATGTTACCAGGCAGGTTAATCATCAGCCATGTTGTGTCTAGAGATCATTCAGCCATTACATTTCGAGGAGGCTGGGGCATTCCTGCATGTGATCATTAGCAGCATGGTCATCAGAGCACAGTGAGAGCTGCAGTGTGTCAACTAAGAACACTGCAAACGGGTTGCATAGTAGAGCTGATTACTCCTGCTACTTTAAAAATGTACCAGATACAGTACACTGCCCCTCCTCTCTTTCCCTCTATACCGTTCTCTATCTCCTGTCTGTATTTTACATCTGTCTATCCGTCTATACGTCTCTCTCTCTCTCTGTCTCTCTGTCTCTGTCTCTGTCTCTGTGTCTCTCTGTCTCTCTCTCTCTCTGTCTCTCTCTGTCTCTGTCTGTCTCTCTCTGTCTCGCTCTCTCTCTCTCTCTCTTTCTCTCTGTCACTCTCTCTCTCTCTCTCTCTGTCTCTCTGTCTCTGTCTCTGTCTCTGTGTCTCTCTCTGTCTCTCTCTCTGTCTCTGTGTCTCTCTCTGTCGCTCTCTCTCTCTGTCTCTCTGTCTCTGTCTCTGTGTCTCTCTCTCTCTGTCTCTCTCTGTCTATGTCTGTCTCTCTCTGTCTCTCTCTGTCTCTCTGTCTCTGTCTCTGTCTCTGTGTCTCTCTCTGTCTCTCTCTCTCTCTGTCTATGTGTCTCTCTCTGTCTCTCTCTCTGTGTCTCTCTCTGTCTCTGTCTGTCTCTCTCTCTCTCTCTCTCTCTCTCTCTCTCTCTCTCTCTCTCTCTCTCTCTCTCTCTCTCTCTCTCTCGCTCTTTCTCTTTGACAGATCAGACACCGCTGCCAGTCTGTGTATCATCAGATCAGGTTGTTTTACAGTAGAACACAGAGACTCATCAATTATTCCATTACCTACCATATCACTTTATTAACTAGCATATTATTATATGAATTACAGGACACCCTAGTCACCTAGCCCTAAGAGTCCCTGATAGTCAGAGGAAGCGTCCCAATAGTCTAAAGTTGATTGTATTGTTTATCTCCTCTCCTGTATTTGCACAGACCTGAAAGGACTGGACAGAAGCTAGTCAGTCACTTTCTCCCTCTGTCACAACACAGGTCGATGACTTTGGAACAGACCTCCTGATTGGACAGAATGGAGTTTGAAAACAATCCTGCACAATTCTCCATTGTGCTCCGGTACATTCCACATTCAACCAGTTAAGACAGGAGGAGCTTTTTCATGGCTCTTGCGAAAAACTGTAAATACTTCCCTACCCTGTTTATTGAGCAAGGGACGTCATTGGACAGGGATTCATGCAGCGTTCATGTGCTAGAAGGAACTAGGAAACTGACATTTCCGACTTGCTAACTGGTTGAACGCGGCACGTGTATAACTACAACCAGTTAGCCAGTCGGAAATGTCAGTTTCCTAGTTCCGACTAGCACGTGAACACGACATTAGAGGGAATGTGGGTGGAGAGATAATGATGGCGAATGAGAAAGTTACCCCTAGACACTGATCTAAGGTCAGTTTTGTGTTTGGCCCCCATAATGGTTAGCGTTAGGATTCGGGGAGGGTCATCTGATCCTAAAGCTGTGCCTAAGGGCAACTTCTACCCAGATCTTTGTGGTTCTCTAGTTAAACTCTCATGGGTCTGTCTGCAAGTGGTGACATTAAACAGCCACTGAAAGGAGAGACAGACAGAGACAACTAACATGTGGTTGAATAATATGCAGGGCTACAGCATTCATGTAAACATTTGAACCTTTCCAGGCTGGATAGTGATAGGGAGGAATATCTGCTTCCCCTTACAAATTCAAAACACACTGTAAACAGGGTTTTACTCAGGAATGTCGTCGGTCAGAGACAGCAGTGAAGAGTGAGGACTGGGGCTTAAGACTCACCACAGTGGAGGGCTGGTTTGACAGAGAGACAGACAGGCATGTCTAGAGCGGTGCAGGGTGAAACATCAGATTGGAGTCCACAGTAAACTGCAGTCAGTAAATACATCTGTGGAAAGTTAATGACAGATGTCCTACACACAAAGAAATGAGGGTTCCTCAAGTGTTCTTTGTGAAGTGTAATGGTTCTATGTGGAACCATAACGACTCAAATAACTTTGAGCCCTTCAATGGTTTTTTACAGTTCACAAAAGGGTTCTTTGCTCTTTTAGTGATAATTGAAATGTAGGGGAGGCGGCTTATTAGCATATTTTGGGGTGCGGTTTGCTCACAGCACTTTTTGTGCAACCGTGTGTGAGAGTGTCATTCCAGTTGATCTAATGTGTTGTGCAATGCCATTACAATGTAGTAATGGGAAGTTCGACTCTTTTTACTGAAATCAATCTTTTCGACTCAAAAGCACAAATCTTTCGAGGCATTAATGCCTAGGGCACGTAGGACCCCCTTTCAGCGAAGGATGAACTGAAAACTCGAAACAATCATGATTCTAGGAGCCATTTCGTTCACCATACGGGGCTTATTGGAGCTGTCATGTGTGACTGAGACTTTCAACAGTGTGCTTCAAACAATGTACATGGCTAGGCATACAAATACGATTATTTCTTGTTACCTTTGAAACAAAGTCTAGTTGCGGCCGCAAACGGACTAGATTGTGAACGACTCTTGGCGGAATGCAACTGCTTGACTGCGGTGAGGGAGGTTTGCCCAATAGGCTATCGTTCGCGAAATGCAGAAGCCACACAAATGATTTGTTCTCGACTTCGAGTGTTGAGCAGAGGCAGGCTGCGTATGTTTTGGTTCTAAGAAAATTTCAATAACTGAACCAGAGGAGCGCGTATTAATCCTGCTTTAGAATTCATTGCGGCCAGGCGGGCCAGCAGGTCAAACGAACGATTATAATGAGAGTCACTCGGAAATACAAATCATGACTCACAAGTCAGTAAAAGAGAGTCCTAAAAAATAAAGAGTCATTCGTGAACTGCACATCACTATTGCATATTTAAGCAATAAGGCCCGAGGAGGTGTGGTATATGGCCAATATACCACGGCTAAGGGCTGTTCTTAAGCACGACGCAACGTGGAGTGCCTGGATACAGCCCTTAGCTGTGGTAAATTGGCCATATACCACAAACCCCCGAGGTGGCTTATTGCTATTATAAACTGGTTACCAACGTAATTAGAACAGTAAAAAGAAATGTTTTGTCATACATGTGGTATACAGTCTGATATACCACGGCTGTCAGCCAATCAGCATTCAGGGCTCGAACCACCCAGTTTATAATATACTGTATATGACTATGGCCAGTGACGGTGTCTTGTGAGAGACTCACGTATGGCCTTCTGTCAATTGAGAATGGTTGACTAAATTAATCACTAGTTCTCAATTCTCTCCTCAAGGACCCCCAGCTGTTCCAGAGGTAGCTGACTTGATTCAACTTGTCAAAGAACACAATAATAACACCTATGGAATTTTAACAATATAATATGACTGACCAGAATTTTTTTTTAAACATAGAGGAACCCTTTTTTTGGTGCTGTATAGAACCTTTTATTAATGGTCTTCCTCATAACGATGGACCGTCCCCATGACAACACCTCAGTGTTTGCCTATTTTAGAACACACTCCTTCTAGAACAAATACACTCTCCCTCTAAATAATGGATGCTGTGGTCGTTAACATGCATTTCTCTTAGTGTGTACATGCATGCATTTATGCACCTTTCTCATTTCAAGTGCACATGCCCCCAGTCGCCTCAGCCAAACGGATTTGATGCTTCGCCCTCACGCACAGTCCCAGCAGCCATTTCAGTATTACCTGGCTGTGTCCTTCACAGACAGACAGCTCCTGATTTTAATCTTCTGCCAGCCTGATCAAGCTACTATGGCTTTACAGCAGGCCCTAATGCTGCAGTCTGCAGTCTGCACAGCCCTGTGTGCTGCCTGGCTACGACTGAGAATAAACTGTACACAGACTAGGCCTCTGAGCATGTGCTTCCTTCCAGTCTGGATAAACATCAGCACCCAGTCACTGACTGCAAGGTTGAGGACAGACAGACCTCTACAGACACTGACTGCAAGGTTGAGGACCGACAGACAGACCTCTACAGACACTGACTGCAAGGTTGAGGACCGACAGACAGACCTCTACAGACACTGACTGCAAGGTTGAGGACCGACAGACAGACCTCTACAGACACTGACTGCAAGGTTGAGGACCGACAGACAGACCTCTACAGACACTGACTGCAAGGTTGAGGGCCGACAGACAGACCTCTACAGTCACTGACTGCAAGGTTGAGGACCGACAGACTGAACTTCTACAGTCACTGACTGCAAGGTTGAGGACAGACAGACAGACCTCTACAGACACTGACTGCAAGATTGAAGACGGACAGACAGACAGACCTCTACAGACAAGGAATGTGTTGCAGCCTCTACACTGAGCACCGATCCTTTTCCCTATGGATCGATATGTGTGTGTGTGTGTGTGTGTGTGTGTGTGCTTGTGTCCATGCGTACGTGCTTGACGTTTGTGTTGGAGGTTGGTGAGTGTATGTGAGTGAGAAGGCCATATGTGAGCTCAGCAGTAAGACAATCTGGGGTGGTCCGTTTAGCGCTGTTGGTGTTACACACTAGTGGTGCTAGGGTCAGTTGTTTGTTCACCCGCACAAAAACAATCCTGCACCCTGTCAAAACATGTGTTCTGACTGTAGCCTGCAGTGCATTTTCTATATTAGCGGTTTAGGGTCGGGTATCAATAATAACCCAACTATATGTGATAAAGTGGAAATCTGAGGGACGCACCCGACCCTAAACCGCTAATATAGAAAATGCACTGCAGGCTACAGTCAGAACACATTTTTTGACAGGGTGCATGATTGTTTTTGTTTTATATACACTACCGGTCAAAAGTTTTAGAACACCTACTCATTCAAGGGTTTTTCTTTATTTTTACTATTTTCTACATTGTAGAATAATAGTGAAGACATCAACACTATGAAATAACACATATGGAATCATGTAGTAACCAAAAAAGTGTTAAACAAATCAAAATATATTTTTATATTTGAGATTCTTCAAGTAGCCACCCTTTGCCTTGATGACAGCTTTGCACACTCTTGGCATTCTCTCAACCAGCTTCATGAGGTAGTCACCTGGAATGCATAACAATTAACAGGTGTGCCTTCTTAAAAGTTAATTTGTGGAATTTATTTCCTTCTTAATGCATTTGAGCCAATCAGTTGTGCTGTGACAAGGTAGGGGGGGTATACTGAAGTTAGCCCTATTTGGTAAAAGACCAAGTCCATATTATGGCAAGAACAGCTCAAATAAACAAAGAGAAACGACAGTCCATCATTACTTTAAGACGTGAAGGTCAGTCAATATGGGAAAATTCTAGAACTTTGAAAGTTTCTTCAAGTGCAGTCACAAAAACCATCAAGCACTATGATGAAACTGGCTCTCATGAGGACCGCCACAGGAATGGAAGACCCAAAGTTACCTCTGCCGCAGAGGATAAGTTCATTAGAGTTACCAGCCTCAGAAATTGCAGCCTAAATAAATGCTTCACAGAGTTCAAGTAACAGACACATCTCAACATCAACTGTTCAGAGGAGACTGTGTGAATCAGGCCTTCATGGTCAAATTGCTGCAAAGAAACCACTACTAAAGGACACCAATAAGAAGAAGAGACTTGCTTGGGCCAAGAAACACGAGCAATGGACATTAGACCGGTGGAAATGTGTCCTTTGGTCTGGAGTCCAAATTGGAGATTTTTGGTTCCAACCACTGTGTCTTTGTGCAATGCGGTGTGGGTGAACAGATTATCTCCGCATGTGTATTTCCTACCATAAAGCATGGAGGAGGAGGTGTTATGGTGTGGGGGTGCTTTGCTAGTGACACTGTCTGTGATTTATTTAGAATTCAAGGCACACTTAACCAGCATGGCTACCACAGCATTCTGCAGCGATACACCATCCCATCTGGTTTGGCCTTAGTGGGACTACCATTTGTTTTTCAACAGGACAATGACCCAACACACCTCCAGGATGTGTAAGGGCTATTTTACCAAGAAGGAAAGTGATGGAGTGCTGCATCAGATGACCTGGCCTCCACAATCCCCCAACCTCAACCAAATTGAGATGGTTTGGGATGAGTCGGACCGCAGAGTGAAGGAAAAGCAGCCAACAAGTGCTCAGCATATGTGGGAACTCCTTCAAGACTGTTGGAAAAGCATTCCAGGTGAAGCTGGTTGAGAGAATGCCAAGAGTGTGCAAAGCTGTCATCAAGGCAAAGGGTGGCAATTTGAAGAATCTCAAATATAAAATATATTTTGATTTGTTTAACACTTTTTTGGTTACTACATGATTCCATATGTGTTATTTCATAGTTTTGATGTCTGAATGTAGAAAATAGTGTAGAAAATGTAGAAAATAGTAAAAAAAATAAAGAAAAACCCTTGAATAAGTAGGTGTTCTAAAAATGTTAGACCGGTAGTGTATATAATTTACAACATTTTGGTAGGGTATTTGTTAGTCAACTTGTCTATAATTAGACACATGCAGCTTCTCTTCTGTCATTTTATGTTGCCCTAGAAGACTAAATAAACCCTTGTCATAAATCGATAGAATAAATGCGCAACATTTCAGTGCAAAATTTCCAAGTAACATCAATTTGACGGTTGTAAGGAAATGGAGACCTGTGAAAATGACCCAACATGTTTCTGATACGATTTCTGTTCATCTTGGATGCATATTTTATGTGCTTGAAGTACTATCAGCTTTTATGATGCTGATAAAGATAGCACCTCTACAGACAGTATCTAACTGCACATTTTCATTCTCTCAAGATGCTGATAGAAATAAATCATATTTCTCCACTCCTGTTCCCAAGTCAAAACTTAGCCTACATTTGGTGTATAATTTTACTGCAAGAAATGCTTAATTATGCAGGAGTTAATATTAAGGCTATGTGAGAGGTTATAGACCTACAGTCAGTGTCCAGATTTCAGTTTCCATTTAACCCATCTGAACAATAGGCTACAGTTCCCTTGACGTGCCATAGGCCTATTTGAAGTCCCTGTCTTGTGACTGTCAAATTTGTATAGCGCCTCACAATCATCACACATAACATAGCTGGCACTGCTATCATCCTCTTTTACCACTTCACCAAATATTTTCCAAACATTACTTTTCTGGTCCTCCCTTCTCTTTTTTTTCAACTCTCCATTTCACAGCTTTTTGCCTCCATGGATTGACGTTAACTTTTTCTGCCTGTTCCCAAAAGCGATTGGTGTCTAGGCTATTTGGCGTGAGTACAGTTAGGCCCTAAAGCTTTTACACCAATGCCAGCTAGTCTAAAATAAAGAAAAACCTCAATGTAGCTTAGAGATATAAATTGCACAACAATGATACATTTATGGATTTTTCAAGGTATTTCTTTCTCTTTACTCAACCCGCCACCCACCCGCCCTTCATCCACTCTATTTCATGACCCTCCCTAAACTGCGGGTTATGAGTCAACCAGTGCATCACTATTACAATACCTAAGTAGAGGAAATAGGGAGGAAGTAGAGGGGTTAACCAGGAAGTAGAGGCGTTAACCAGGAAGTAGAGGGGGGTAACCATGAAGGACAGGAAGTTTCCTCTCGCTGCAGGGTGTCTGTGTGCTACATGGCATGTCTTCTGTTAACAGTGTTCTGTAGAAACAGTACTCATTCTCAAAATTAGCATTCATTGTCACAAGTTGGGCTATTCTTGTTTACCTTCGGTCCTGCCGTTGGGAGTTGAAGGCTGTGTAACGTCTTGTTTTTGAGGTCAGGAATAGACAGTAGATCTATAATATCTATGTGGAGTAAAGGAAACTGGCCCTGGACCAACCAGACCTCTGGGAGTGAGATGCTGTGTGTTGTTGCTACAGCACTCTGAAGAGTGTGTTATGGAGACAGTGTTTACACCTGCCTGGCTTCTGTCTTGCAGGGAGGTGCTGGTTGGCTGGTGTTGTTTTTGGCAGGGTAGGTGGTTTTCTTTGTGACAATGTCTTCACTGAAGGAGTTACTACCAGAGATGGCACCGTGGGTGGGAGGATGGGGGTTGGCAGAGAGATATGTCAGGGTACTGATCTGTTAACAGGATGTGAGGTCGTGGAGAGGCTGAACCCAAACACAGGTTGTTAGGAACCGAACAGAGAGGAGGAATGTCGTCAGGATCCTCAGGGAGGGCGAGGCTGGGATTCCCCAACATTCCCTTCTCTGTTTTGGACTGGCCTTATATACAAGCTTAGATACAGGCCTCCTCATCCTGGATGCAGTGAAACATACAGTGATGGTGTGTAACATATAGTGATGGTGTGTAACATATTTACATTTACATTTTAGTCATTTAGCAGATGCTCTTATCCAGATCGACTTACAGTTAGTGAATGCACACATTATTTTTATTTTTCATACTGGCCCCCCGTGGGAAACGAACCCACAACCCTGGCGTTGCAAATGCCATGCTCTACCAACTGAGCTACATCCCTGCCGGCCAATTGTGCGCCGGTCACGGCCAGCTACGACAGAGCCTGGATTCGAACCAGGATCTCTAGTGCCACAGCTAGTGCCTTAGACCACTGCGCCACTCGGGAGATACCCATATATAGTGATGGTGTTTAACATATAGTGATGGTGTGTAACATATAGTGATGCTAGTAACATATAGTGATGGTGTGTAACATATTGTGATGGCGTGTAACATACAGTGATGGCATGTAACATATAGTGATGCGTGTAACATATTGTGATTGTGTGTAACAGATTGTGATGGTGTATAACATATAGTGATGGTAGGTAACATATAGTGATGGTGTAAACATATAGTGATGGTGTGTAACATATAGTGATGGTGTGTAACATATGGTGATGATGTGTAACAGATTGTGATGGTGTGTAACATATAGTGATGGTGGAAACATATTGTGATTGTGTGTACCATATAGGGATGGTGTGTAACATATAGTGATGGTAGGTAACATATAGTGATGGTGTGTAACATATAGTGATGGTGGGTAACATATAGGGATGGTGTGTAACATATAGTGATGGTAGGTAACATATAGTGATGGTGTGTAACATATAGTGATGGTGGGTAACATATAGTGATGGTGTAATAATGATAGTTATGATGTCACATAACATTGTGACATTTCTGAACAGTATGGGCTCCTCCATACCTCTTCTGTCCCCCTAACATCTCTGTCTCTCTCCTCCAGATGTGCACCCCAGCTAACACACCGGCCACCCCGCCCAACTTCCCTGACGCCCTCACCATGTTCTCCCGGCTCAAGGCCTCAGAGAGCTTCACCACCAGCAGCCCCATGGCCTCCATGGCCACCTCTCCCCCTCCTCCACACAGTTGCTGGGGCGTACCACAGCCCCCTATGCCCATGAGCGGCCCACAGGTTCAGGGACTCTGGACTCAGGGGCAGCCCCCCTCCCACCCCACAGCCTGGCCCACGGGGGTCACCGTTAACCCCCACACCCACCAACACCAACACCCGTCCACCGAACAGAAGGCGAGCGTGGCCATGGAGGCCGAGAGATGAGAGGCCTGGACTGGATGGCCCTGGGGGGAGGGGAGAGGGAGGGATGGGGCAGGGGGAGGGGAGAGGAAAGGTGATGGTGAGAATGGGAGGGTGGAGACAGACAGCTACACACACCATGAAAAATCAAGCAACTACGTAACGTGGACATTTCAACAAGAGGTGGGGAAAATGATTCAAATAAGACAACAAAAGTAAAACATTTAATGGAAAAAGAAGTGCTCACACTTAGCAATAAGAGAGCAAGTGAAATCTTTGTTAGTTTGTTTTGCTTCTCTCTCAATAAATGTATAGATAATAATAAGATAAGACAAATAAATGTATGGAACTAAAAATCATCACCACCAGGGATTATACTGCTGATGTTTTCTGACACTTAAAAGGCAGCAACTGTTTCTTCTCTGGTTCTTCTTTTATTTTTGTCTGTCCATCCAGTGTTTTCCCTCTACTGGGGACCTGTGATAAGAAGCTTTTGGTGCTGCATGGAGAGAGCGAATCTGTCCATCCAGTGTTTTACTCTAGTATACTCATCACAAACATGTGTCTGTGTGCAGTGTGTAACCATCAAACACATACACACTCAACTAGCGAGCAGAAGAAACAGTGACATAGTTTTCATTACCCATCTTACCTCACCTGGTGGTCACCTGACTTCTTTCAGCCTATCAGGGATTCTCAACTGTTTGACAATGCAGAACTTTTTTTTTTTTTTACAGATTTGTAATTTTTCAGCTCTGGTATTTTCTCATGTTGATGACACTGTTCATTGCTATAGCTTTTCTTTCCAATGAAGGGTGATGCTTTACTATTAACCTGGTCTGGAAGATAGAACTGGCCACTGCAATGGTTCTGCATATTTGGGTATTATATAAAAATCATGGTTTGATATATTATAGGTTAATGTTTTTTTTTCTTGGTGGGAGGGAGGGGCGGGGTTTGGGTGAGAGTGGGCGGGATTTGTTTATGTTGTGTTTGGGAAGAGCCAATCGGAGAAGCTAAAAAATTAATCTACAGAAAAACCAGACTACTATAAATATATTGACTATTTGTAAAGCAGAACTTGCCACTTTGCATGATGTATTCATAATGTATACTGTCTTCAAACCAAGACGTGTTTCTGGCTGTTGGGGCAGGGGATACTACTTTTTTATGATTTATAATTTGTATAGCAGCATTATACAACTGGTTATGATCACATGTGATCCTGCATATAGCAGGTTATGGAAGGCATTGATTTAAGACAATATTCACATGCAGGGTCGGCCCCATTCAGTTTTGTTATCCTTGGGTTATTTCAATTGAATAAATGATATAAAATAAAACCCAGTTAGAAATATTTGTTTATGTTAGTTCTTTTTTTAGGAAGAACATTTTCAGGAAAATATAATTATAATTATGAGTAAACCATCTTTAATTTGACTAAAATAATGTTTCAGTTCATCCCTTTTCCATCATTGTAGTTTGAATCTGGGCGTACCTGAATGGTTTCTCAGTGTATGTTTCCCCCTGTATGACTGTATTGATATACCATTCCCACAATATTTGTGGACTACCTGATAATTAACTTTTTTGTGTTCCTAAATAAATATTGTATGTCGACCTACACCGTATGATCTCTCTTTAGTTGTGACTGAACTGAATTTAGCCATCAGCTGGTGAAAGAGATATAGAGATAGAGATAGAGATAGATTAAGAGAAGAGAGGGGTAGATAGATAGAGAAAAGAGTTGAGGGAGAAAGGGTGAGTCAGCTTGGGTGAACCTAAATGTGTTAACCGTGACACAGAGAAGATGGATGAATCCTAATCGACACGCCTGGCTACTCCAGAGAGGAACAGGGATTAAATCCAACAGTCCAGTGTCAAACCGAAAGACTCCTAACTCTAGTTTAACCAGTAGGCTACTGTCTGTCTGTTGGTCCCTCCAGACTCCTAACTCTAGTTTAACCAGTAGGCTACTGTCTGTCTGTTGGTCCCTCCAGACTCCTAACTCTAGTTTAACCAGTAGGCTACTGTCTGTCTATTGGTCCCTCCAGACTCCTAACTCTAGTTTAACCAGTAGGCTACTGTCTGTCTGTTGGTCCCTCCAGACTCCTAACTCTAGTTTAACCAGTAGGCTACTGTCTGTCTATTGGTCCCTCCAGACTCCTAACTCTAGTTTAACCAGTAGGCTACTGTCTGTCTGTTGGTCCCTCCAGACTCCTAACTCTAGTTTAACCAGTAGGCTACTGTCTGTCTGTTGGTCCCTCCAGACTCCTAACTCTAGTTTAACCAGTAGGCTACTGTCTGTCTGTTGGTCCCTCCAGACTCCTAACTCTAGTTTAACCAGTAGGCTACTGTCTGTCTGTTGGTCCCTCCAGACTCCTAACTCTAGTTTAACCAGTAGGCTACTGTCTGTCTGTTGGTCCCTCCAGACTCCTAACTCTAGTTTAACCAGTAGGCTACTGTCTGTCTATTGGTCCCTCCAGACTCCTAACTCTAGTTTAACCAGTAGGCTACTGTCTGTCTGTTGGTCCCTCCAGACTCCTAACTCTAGTTTAACCAGTAGGCTACTGTCTGTCTGTTGGTCCCTCCAGACTCCTAACTCTAGTTTAACCAGTAGGCTACTGTCTGTCTGTTGGTCCCTCCAGACTCCTAACTCTAGTTTAACCAGTAGGCTACTGTCTGTCTATTGGTCCCTCCAGACTAGTCTGATAGTTATGCTGACTGGGCTTTGATGGCTGTATAGTTAGGCTCTCCTGCACGTGAGGTCATCAGGGCTGTGGGGAGAGGAAGGGGAGGTGTGTGGGCTCTCATGACAGACACAGATTTGGTATTGGGTTCTGAGATTAGTTTGTGTGAATGTTTTTCCTTCCTCTCCACCACCTTTTTAGAAAGAGCAACACCTAGCAACCCTGATCTGGTGATGGATGAGATACAACTGATCCAATAGGGAAGGTGAGGGGTTTGACAGAGAATAGATTAAAGGAGAGATTTTATTTGATAAAGGGTTGGATCAAGAAGGCAGCCGTCCCTCCGTTTATCTCCCAGAATGAGAGTTGTTCTTATAAACACAAACACCAGCTGTTTCCAACACAACCATCATCATAGTAGCGACGGGGTCACTGGGTTCTGAGCTTGTCCTCAGATCACCTCTGCTTGCCTCACACTCCTCAGCAGGAAATGAGAGAGAGTGCCTTTGATTCCTGTGTGCCCTGCCCCTCCCAACACCGTGGTGTGTGTGTGAGGGATTGAAGGCACTGCCAACTTGGCACTGGGCTGCGGCTCTGAGCCTGTGGGAGCAAACATGAGACCCAGCCTGACTAACAGTACCCAGAGTATTCCGTCTCAAACACACACACCATAACACACACACACTGTGGTGTCTACCGCATAGCGCAGCACAGAATGTCACAACCTGGTACAGTATGGTGCAGTGGAGGTAGCTGGCCAAAACACTCTCACGTGACAACGAGACCTGAAGACTGACATCAAGGCTTTAGCCCTGTGCGCTAACATGGTCCTGAGTCACGTAGACTAGACCACCCAGGTTTGATACCTGTTTAGTTGCTATAGAAGAGTAGGCTATGGTGTAGATTCTCCATGACTCATCCAACCACATTACACAGCACAGTAGCAATAGCACTGCTCACAGAAACTCAGTACAGCATAGAGAATGTTAGACTAAAATCTTACAGGAAACCTTATAGGAAACATTACAGGAAACCTAATAGGAAACCTAATAGGAAACCTTATAGGAAACCTAATAGGAAACCTTATAGGAAACCTTATAGGAAACCTTATAGGAAAGCTTATATGAAACCTGCATATAATCTAATAATGCCAAAGTCAAAGTTTCATGCATAGGCTTCTGTTATTCAGCAGGCACACCATTTACAAGGCCACCAAAATGAGAGAGCAGCCTTTGAGACCAACCGCTCTAGTCAGGAATACTGGACTTCAGTGTACGCTTGCTTACACAGGAGATGGCAGTTGACCCTGGACCACACTTCAGAACAGATCCAGCACCCACCCTCTCCCAATCCTAGGATGGGAAAGACAAAACTAACCTTAGATCAGTGTCTAGGGGTAATTTCATCCTATGCTGAGTTGGCCAGGTAGGAGAGAGAAAGGGAGATAAGGGAGTGAACATTATTTATAATAAGGGTTGCATGGTGAAAATTGGAGAGGAGAGGAGAGGAGAGGAGAGGAGAGGAGAGGAGAGGAGAGGAGAGGAGAGGAGAGGAGAGGAGAGGAGAGCTCAGGTGCATCCTGTTTCCATTGATCCTCCTTGAGATGTTTCTACAACTTGATTGGAGTCCACCTGTGGTAAATTCAATTGACTGGACAAGATTTGGAAAGGTCCCACAGTTGACAGTGCATGTCAGAGCAAAAACCAAGCCATGAGGTCAAAGGAATTGTCCGTAGAGCTCAGAGACAGGATTGTGTAGAGGCACAGATCTGGGGAAGGGTACCAAATCATTTCTGCAGCATTGAAGGTCCCCAAGAACACAGTGGCCTCCATCATTCTTAAATGGAAGACGTTTGGAACCACCAAGACTCTTCCTAGAGCTGTCCGCCCGGCCAAACTGAGCAATCGGGGGAGGTGACCAAGAACCCGATGGTCACTCTGACAGGGCTCCTGAGTTCCACTGTGGAGATGGGAGAACCTTCCAGAAGGACAACCATCTCTGCAGCACTCCACCTATCAGGCCTTTATGTTAGTGGCCAGACGGAAGCCACTCCTCAGTAAAAAGCACATGACAGTCCGCTTGGAGTTTGCCAAAAGGCACCTAAAGGACTCTCAGACTATGAGAAACAAGATTCTCTGGTCTGATGAAACCAAGATTGAACTCTTTGGCCTGAATGCTAAGCGTCAGGTCTGGAGGAAACCTGGCACCAACCCTACGGTGAAGCATGGTGGTGGCAGCATCATGCTGTGGGGATGTTTTTCAGAGGCAGGGACTGGGAGACTAGTCAGGATCGAGGCAAAGATGAACGGAGCAAAGTACAGAGAGAAATACAGGTGTGCCAGGCTTGTAGCGTCATCCCCACGAAGATTCAAGGCTGTAATCACTGCCAAAGGTGCTTCAACAAAGTACTGAGTAAAGGGTCTGAATACTTATGTGAATGTGATATTTCAGTTTTTAATTTTTAACACATTTGCAGAAATTTCATAAAAAACTGTTTTTTGCTTTGTCATTATGGGGTATTGTGTGTAGATTGATGAGGGGAAAAACAAGTTAATCCATTTTAGAATAAGGCTGTAACGTAACAATATGTGGTAAAAGTCAAGGGGTCTGAATACTTTCCGAATGCACTGTATGTAGCCTACCACGTGTATGAGCTGTTTAATCTATTCTCTACAGCAGCAGTAGCAGTAGCTATAGTAGCCTAACTGGCCTTGACATGCACCCTGTGAACCGACAGTAGCATGACAATGCCCCATGCAGCTTCAGCCCTTCCATGGTCCACTTCCTAAGTGGGGCACAAAAGGCTGGTTTACTATGCCTCTGTCCTGCGTGTCAGTGCTGCCTGAGGAAACACGCCTCTTACACTGGGCGGGCTGGACATGGACACACACACCAAACACACACACACACACACACACACACACCCAAACACACACACACACACACACACACACACACACACACACACACACACACACACACACACACACACACACACACACACACACACACACACACACACACACACACACACACACACACACACACACACACACACACACACACACACACACACACACACACACGCAGTGAAGACCTGTGTAAGACATTATTTCATCTGCTTCCTAGAGTCTTCCTAGAAACAGGAAGAGGCCTCTGCTGTGCTTTGGTGCATCATTGGACCTTTTGTCATTGGAGCTTTTATGTTGAAACCTGGTGAAGTGTTTTGTACAACCTTAGTAGCTAATTGCTGTTGTTGCTGTTGTGTGTGTGTATGTGTGTGTGTGTGTACACTGACAAAACAGGTCAGACAAGGCTAATAACTAATAAATGCATCAGAGAGCACAATTCAACCTCTATCAACACATTATCCCAGAAACCCTAGACCCACTCCAATTTGCATACCGCCCCAACAGATCCACAGATGATGCAATCTCTGTGACAAATAAAATGTGATTTGATTTGATCTCTTCCTCAATCTCTATCTCTCCCTCTCCCTCTATCTCTCCTTCTATCTCTCCCTCTCCCTCTCCCTCTATCTCTCCCTCTATCTCTACCTCTATCTCTCCCTCTCCCTTTTCTCTCCCTCTCCCTCTCCCTCTATCTCTATCTCTCCCTCTCCCTCTATCTCTATCTCTCCCTCTTCCTCTATCTCTCCCTCTATCTCTTCCTCTCCCTCTCCCTCTATCTCTCCCTTTATCTCTCCCTCTATGTCTCCCTCTCTCTCCCTTTCCCTCTATCTCTCCCTCTATCTCTCCCTCTCCCTCTATCTCTCCATCTCTATCTCTCCCTCTTCCTCTATCTCTCCCTCTATCTCTCCCTCTCCCTCTCCCTCTCCCTCTATCTGTCCCTCTCTCTCCTTCACTCCCTCCTGTGCGCGTGATAAAGCTCCACCCCCCTGCGGCTGACAACACACAGACACATTCCAGTGTCCCCCACCCAAAAAACACTCTCAATCACACTCAATGCACACACCCTCAGAGAAAGAGAGAGAGAGATAGAGAGAGAGAGCGAGAGAGAGAGAGAGAGAGAGAGAGAGAGAGAACGAGCGAGAGCGAGAGAGAGAGAGAGAGAGAGAGAGAGAGAGAGAGAGAGAGAGAGAGGGAGGGAGGGAGGGAGGGAGGGAGGGAGGGAGGGAGGGAGGGAGGGAGGGAGGGAGGGAGGGAGGGAGGGAGGGAGGGAGGGAGGGAGGGAGGGAGGGAGGGAGGGAGGGAGGGAGGGAGGGAGGGAGGAAAGTGATATGATAAAACCTTTTTACGGGTAAATCACCAGGTTCCTAAACTGTACAAAGACACTTCCGACATCTGGTGAAGACATTCAGCTTTGTTTCAGAAAATTATGTTGATGCTGACTTCTTTTACCATGGCAATTCCCAATCTGCCTACCACGTTGCACCACAGACAGTGTGTGTGTGCATGTGTGTGTGTCTGTGTGTCCATGCATGTGTGTCTGTGTCTGTGGTGCAGTGGACCAGTCCCTCCGACACCAAGCATGTTCTGGTATGATGACATCACTGCAGCTCACGTTTAGCCAATGTGTCGGAGGGGAGACGGCTGCTCTTCTGTGTCCTGAATATGCTGCAGCATGAGAGAGGGAGGGAGATAGGAGGGGAGAGAGGGAGGGGAGAGAGAGAGAGAGAGAGAGAGAGAGAGGGAGGAGGAAAGCAGAACAGTGATTAATGGCTGTGAGAGTCTCTCATCATGTCATGTGTCAGTTCTTTCATTCTCCTGGCATTACTCACATCCAGAGGCCAGCTGCTCAGTGCTACATGGGAAGTAGCCTCAATGTTTTCATTCAGAAAAATATTGAGAACACACACACATCCCATCTTAACTCTAACCCTTAACCCTAACCCTAGCTTAATGTCCACATCCCAGGTCAACCCTTACCCCTAACCCTTAACCATAACCCTAGCTTAATGTCCACATCCCAGGTCAAATCTAACTCTAGCCTCAACCCTAACCCTAACCCAACCCTAGCCGTAACCCTAACCTTAACCCTAGCTTAATGTCCACATCCCAGCTCAACCCTTAACCCTAACCCTTAACCCTAACCTTAGCTTCATGTCCACATCCCAGCTCAACCCTAAACCTAACCCTAGCTTCATGTCCATATCCCAGCTCAACCTTAACCCTAAGTATTGCTTGTCCTCTTTGAGGTACATTTTCCTCTAACCCTAACCCTAACCCTAATTGTAATTTCAACCCCAACCCTAATCCTAACTCTATCCCAACCCTAACCCTAACCCTAACCATAACGCTAACCCCAATCCAAACCCTAACCCTTCACCTTAACCTAACCCCAGCACTTACAGGTTACTAAGTCATGCCCTTGATCCTTGCCCTAACCTTAACCCCACCCTTTACTCAGGCCCTAACCAGAGTTGCAAAGAAAAAGTCCAGTATCTGTGTTCTTTTGCCCATCTTAATCTTTTCTTTGTATTGGCCAGTCTGAGATATGGCTTTTTCTTTGCAACTCTGCCTAGAAGATCAGCATCCCGGAGTCGCCTCTTCACTGTTGACGTTGAGACTGGTGTTTTGCGGGTACTATTTAATGAAGCTGCCAGTTGAGGATATGTGAGGCATCTGTTTCGCAAACTAGACACTCTAATGTATTTGTCCTCTTGCTCAGTTGTGCACCAGAGCCTCCCACTCCTCTTTCTATTCTGGTTAGAGCCAGTTTGCGCTGTTCTGTGAAGGGAGTAGTACACAGCATTGTACGAGATCTTCAGTTTCCTGGCAATTTCTTGCATGGAATAGCCTTCATTTCTCAGAACAAGAATAGACTGACTAGTTTCAGAAGAAAGTTATTTGTTCTGCGGCCAACAAGGCAGAGTTAATCTCAGCCTATGCTACCCTCCAGTCCCTCCACTTCTTGGCGCTGACGGAAACATGGATTACCACAGAAAACACTGCTACTCCTACTGCTCTTTCCTCGTCTGATCATGTGTTCTTGCATACCCCGAGAGCATCTGGTCAGCGCGGCGGTGTCACAGGAATCCTCATCTCTCCCAAGTGGACATTCTCTCTTTTCCCCCTGACCCATCTGTCTATCTTCTCATTTGAATTCCATGCTGTCACAGTCACTAGCCCATTCAAGCTTAACATCCTTATCATTTATCGCCCTCCAGGTTCCCTTGGAGAGTTCATCAATGAGCTTGACAAGTTCCTTTCCTGAGGATGGCTCACCCCTCACAGTTCTGGGTGACTTTAACCTCCCTATGTCTGCCTTTGACTCATTTCTCTCTGCCTCCTTCTTTCCACTCCTTTCCTCTTTTGACCTCACCCTCTCACCGTCCCCCCCTACTCACAAGGCAGGTAATACGCTTGACCTCATCTTTACTAGATGCTGTTCTTCTACTAATCTCACTGCAACTCCCCTCCAAGTCTCCGACCACTAGTTTGTATCCTTTTCTCTCTCGCTCTCCTCCAACACTACTCACTCTGCCCCTACTCAGATGGTAATGTGCCGTCGCAACCTTCGTTCTCTCTCTCCCGCTACTCTCTCCTTTTCCATCCTATCATCTCTTCCCTCTGCTAAATCCTTCTCCCTCCGATCTCCTGATTCTGCCTCCTCAACCCTCCTCTCCTCCCTTTCTGCATATTTTGACTCTCTATGTCCCCTATCCTCCCGGCCGGCTCGGTCCTCCCCTCCTGCTCCGTGGCTTGATGACTCATTGCGAGCTCACAGAACAGGGCTCCGGGCAGCCGAGCGGAAATGGAGGAAAACTAGACTCCCTGCGGACCTGTCATCTTTTCACTCCCTCCTCTCTACATTTTCTTCATCTGTTTCTGCTGCTAAAGCCACTTTCTACCACTCTAAATTTCAAGCCTCTGCCTCTAACCCTAGGAAGCTCTTTGCCACCTTCTCCTCCCTGCTGAATCCTCCTCCTCCTCCCCCTCCCTCCTCCCTCTCTGTGGATGACTTCGTCAACCATTTTGAAAAGAAGGTTGACGACATTCGATCCTCATTTATTAAGTCAAATGACACCGCTGGTCCTGCTCACACTGCCCTATCCTATGCTTTGACTTCTTTCTCCCCTCTCTCTCCAGATGAAATCTTGCGACTTGTTACGGCCGGCCGCCCAACAACCTGCCCGCTTGACCCTACCCCCTCCTCTCTTCTCCAGACCATTTCCGGAGACCTTCTCCCTTACCTCACCTCGCTCAACAACTCATCCTTGACCGCTGGCTATGTCCCTTCCGTCTTCAAGAGAGCGAGAGCTACACCCCTCCACAAAAAACCTACACTCGATCCCTCCGATGTCAACAACTACAGACCAGTATCCCTTCTTTCTTTTCTCTCCAAAACTCTTGAGCATGCCGTCTCTAGCCAACTCTCCTGCTATCTCTCTCAGAATGACCTTCTTGATCCAAACCAGTCAGGTTTCAAGACTAGTCTCAGTTATAGGCCCTCTCCTATTCTCTCTATACACCAAGTCACTTGGCTCTGTCATATCCTCACATGGTCTCTCCTATCATTGCTATGCAGACGACACACAATTCATTTTCTCCTTTCCCCCTTCTGATAACCAGGTGGCGAATCGCATCTCTGCATGTCTGGCAGACATATCAGTGTGGATGTCGGATCACCACCTCAAGCTAAACCTCGGCAAGACGGAGCTGCTCTTCTTCCCGGGGAAGGACTGCCCGCTCCATGATCTCACCATCACGGTTGACAACTCCATTGTGTCCTCCTCCCAGAGTGCAAAGAACCTTGGCGTGACCCTGGACAACACCCTGTCGTTCTCCGCTAACATCAAAGCGGTGACCCGATCCTGCAGGTTCATGCTCTACAACATTCGCAGAGTACGACCCTACCTTACACAGAAAGTGCCTGGATTAGCCCAGGTCCTAATCCAGGCACTTGTCATCTCCCGTCTGGATTACTGCAACTCGCTGTTGGCTGGGCTCCCTGCCTGTGCCATTAAACCCCTACAACTTATCCAGAACGCTGCAGCCCGTCTGGTGTTCAACCTTTCCAAGTTCTCTCATGTCACCCCGCTCCTCCGCACACTCCACTGGCTTCCAGTTGAAGCTTGCATCTACTACAAAACCACGGTGCTTTCCTACGGAGCTGTGAGGGGAACGGCACCTCCTTACCTTCAGGCTCTGATCAGACCCTACACCCAAACGAGGGCATTACGTTCATCCACCTCTGGCCTGCTAGCTCCCCTACCTCTATGGAAGCACAATTCCCGCTCAGCCCAGTCAAAGCTATTCGCTGCTCTGGCACCCCAATGACAAGCTCCCCCACGACGCCAGGACAGCGGAGTCACTGACCACCTTCCAGAGACACTTGAAACCCTACCTCTTTAAGGAATACCTGGAATAGTATAACAGTAATCCTTCTACCCCCCCATACAAATATTTTTTTTAAAGGGTGGTTGTCCCACTGGCTATCCTAAGTTGAATGCACCAATTTGTAAGTCGCTCTGGATAAGAGCGTCTGCTAAATGACATAAATGTAAATGTAAATGTTTCTGGACATTTTGAGCCTGTAATCGAACCCACAATTGCTGATGTTCCAGATACTGAACTAGTCTCAAGAAGGCCAGTTTTATTGCTTCTTTAATCAGCACAACAGTTTTCAGCTGTGCTAACATAATTGCAAAAGGGTTTTCTAATGATCAATTAGCCTTTTAAAATGATCAACTTGGATTAGCAAACACAACGTGCCTTTGGAACACAGGACTGATGGTTGCTGATAATGGTCCTCTGTACGCCTATGTAGATATTCCATAAAAAATCTGCCGTTTCCAGCTACAATAGCCATTTACAACATTAACAATGTCTACACTGTATTTCTGATCAATTTGATGTTATTTTAATGGACCTGGGTAGGGTGTCCTCTGAGCTGGCCTTCATCACCTTCCAGAGGCAGCTGCTCCACAACCGGCGGATCATGCTGCTGAAGGTGCAGCAGTTCAGAAACAAGAGCAAAGACAGGGAAGGTGAGTGGTCTGGTCAAGGCAATCATAATAGTGGGGCTATGGGGGAATCAAACACAGACAGACAGACAGACAGACAGACAGACAGGCAGACAGACAGGCAGGCAGACAGGCAGACAGGCAGACATGCAGGCAGGCAGGCAGGCAGGCAGGCAGACAGGCAGACAGGTAGACAGACACCACACATCCATGTTGGTTGTCAGACTTTTTATTCTGATGTGTATTTATGTGTATTTCTCAGCACCAGTATATTTTACAAGACACTTTTCCATATCAGGAGAAAGGCCCAGGTCTTGGGTTGAAACAGGGACCCTTTTAATCCTCATATATTATTCCAACATGGAGTTATTAACCATCAAACACACTCTGTCCACTTGTGACAACCAGCCCCATTGCGGGGTTGGATGTCACACAATATGTTGTTGGTTGTCATAAGTCGTTTATTTATTTTTGTAACAGGAAATTAAGCAATATGTAGAAATAGCGTTTCTTTGAACGAACAATATTCCTAACAAAAATCAGCATTTTACTCCAAGAGAATAACATATGACATGTATGTGTATGCGTGTTCTTTTTTTAGTTATTATTATTTATTTATTTTTTCACTTTTTCTTCTTTCTTTTTAGGGGGTAGATCAGCTTTAATATTGCAGATAGATTGTAACTTCCATCAATGTAATTGTCTACATAACTTCCAATAAGTTTTTTTTGTTTTTTTTTGTTGCATATATACATATATACAGTGGGGAGAACAAGTATTTGATACACTGCCGATTTTGCAGGTTTTCCTACTTACAAAGCATGTAGAGGTCTGTAATTTTTATCATAGGTACACTTCAACTGTGAGAGACGGAATCTAAAACAAAAATCCAGAAAATCACATTGTATGATTTTTAAGTAATTAATTAGCATTTTATTGCATGACATAAGTATTTGATACATCAGAAAAGCATAACTTAATATTTGGTACAGAATCCTTTGTTTGCAATTACAGAGATCATACGTTTCCTGTACGTCTTGACCAGGTTTGCACACGCTGCAGCAGGGATTTTGGCCCACTCATTCATACAGACCTTCTCCAGATCCTTCAGGTTTCGGGGCTGTCGCTGGGCAATACGGACTTTCAGCTCCCTCCAAAGATTTTCTATTGGGTTCAGGTCTGGAGACTGGCTAGGCCACTTCAGGACCGTGACATGCTTCTTACGGAGCCACTCCTTAGTTGCCCTGGCTGTGTGTTTCGGGTCGTTGTCATGCTGGAAGACCCAGCCACGACCCATCTTCAATGCTCTTACTGAGGGAAGGAGGTTGTTGGCCAAGATCTCGCGATACATGGCCCCATCCATCCTCCCCTCAATACGGTGCAGTCGTCCTGTCCCCTTTGCAGAAAAGCATCCCCAAATAATGATGTTTCCACCTCCATGCTTCACGGTTGGGATGGTGTTCTTGGGGTTGTACTCATCCTTCTTCTTCCTCCAAACACGGCGAGTGGAGTTTAGACCAAAAAGCTATATTTTTGTCTCATCAGACCACATGACCTTCTCCCATTCCTCCTCTGGATCATCCAGATGGTCATTGGCAAACTTCAGACGGGCCTGGACATGCGCTGGCTTGAGCAGGGGGACCTTGCGTGCGCTGCAGGATTTTAATCCATGACGGCATAGTGTGTTACTAATGGTTTTCTTTGAGACTGTGGTCCCAGCTCTCTTCAGGTCATTGACCAGCTCCTGCCGTGTAGTTCTGGGCTGATCCCTCACCTTCCTCATGATCATTGATGCCCCACGAGGTGAGATCTTGCATGGAGCCCCAGACCGAGGGTGATTGACCGTCATCTTGAACTTCTTCAATTTTCTAATAATTGCGCCAACAGTTGTTGCCTTCTCACCAAGCTGCATGCCTATTGTCCTGTAGCCCATCCCAGCCTTGTACAGGTCTACAATTTTATCTCTGATGTCCTTACACAGCTCTCTGGTCTTGGCCATTGTGGAGAGGTTGGAGTCTGTTTGATTGAGTGTGTGGACAGGTGTCTTTTATACAGGTAACGAGTTCAAACAGGTGCAGTTAATACAGGTAATGAGTGGAGAACAGGAGGGCTTCTTAAAGAAAAACTAACAGGTCTGTGAGATCCAGAATTGTTACTGGTTGGTAGGTGATCAAATACTTATGTCATGCAATAAAATGCAAATTAATTACTTAAAAATCATACAATGTGATTTTCTGGATTTTTTCCGTCTCTCACAGTTGAAGTGTACATATGATAAAAATTACAGACCTCTACATGCTTCGTAAGTAGGAAAACCTGCAAAATCGTCAGTGTATCA
This sequence comes from Coregonus clupeaformis, assembly GCF_020615455.1. Taxonomy (NCBI): domain Eukaryota; kingdom Metazoa; phylum Chordata; class Actinopteri; order Salmoniformes; family Salmonidae; genus Coregonus; species Coregonus clupeaformis. The sequence goes on along the minus strand of NC_059192.1, from coordinate 74,705,084 downwards.
AATACTTGTTCTCCCCACTGTATATATATATATATACAGTGGGGGAAAAACGTATTTAGTCAGCCACCAATTGTGCAAGTTCTCCCACTTAAAAAGATGAGAGAGGCCTGTAATTTTCATAATAGGTACACGTCAACTATGACAGACAAAATGAGAAAAAAAAATCCAGAAAATCACATTGTAGGATTTTTTATTAATTTATTTGCAAATTATGGTGGAAAATAAGTATTTGGTCAATAACAAAAGTTTCTCAATACTTTGTTATATACCCTTTGTTGGCAATGACACGGGTCAAACGTTTTCTGTAAGTCTTCACAAGGTTTTCACACACTTGCTGGTATTTTGGCCCATTCCTCCATGCAGATCTCCTCTAGAGCAGTGATATTTTGGGGCTGTCGCTGGGCAACACGGACTTTCAACTCCCTCCAAAGATTTTCTATGGGCTTGAGATCTGGAGACTGGCTAGGCCCCTCCAGGACCTTGAAATGCTTCTTATGAAGCCACTCCTTCGATGCCCGGGCGGTGTGTTTGGGATCATTGTCATGCTGAAAGACCCAGCCACGTTTCATCTTCAATGCCCTTGCTGATGGAAGGAGGTTTTCACTCAAAATCTCACGATACATGGTCCCATTCATTCTTTCCTTTACACGGATCAGTCGTCCTGGTCCCTTTGCAGAAAAACAGACTCAAAGCATGATGTTTCCACCCCCATGCTTCACAGTAGATATGGTGTTCTTTGGATGCAACTCAGCATTCTTTGTCCTCCAAACACGACGAGATGAGTTTCTACCAAAAAGTTATATTTTGGTTTCATCTGACCATATGACATTCTCCCAATCCTCTTCTGGATCATCCAAATGCACTCTAGCAAACTTCAGACGGGCCTGGACATGTACTGGCTTAAGCAGGGGGACACGTCTGGCACTGCAGGATTTGAGTCCCTGGCGGCGTAGTGTGTTACTGATGGTAGGCTTTGTTACTTTGGTCCCAGCTCTCTGCAGGTCATTCACTAGGTCCCCCCGTGTGGTTCTGGGATTTTTATCTCACCGTTCTTGTGATCATTTTGACCCCATGGGGTGAGATCTTGCGTGGAGCCCCAGATCGAGGGAGATTATCAGTTGTCTTGTATGTCTTCCATTTCCTAATAATTGCTCCCACAGTTGATTTCTTCAAACCAAGCTGCTTACCTATTGCAGATTCAGTCTTCCCAGCCTGGTGCAGGTCTACAATTTTGTTTCTGGTGTCCTTTGACAGCTCTTTGGTCTTGGCCATAGTAGAGTTTGGAGTGTGACTGTTTGAGGTTGTGGACAGGTGTCTTTTATACTGATAACAAGTTCAAACAGGTGCCATTAATACAGGTAACGAGTGGAGGACAGAGGAGCCTCTTAAAGAAGAAGTTACAGGTCTGTGAGAGCCAGAAATCTTGCTTGTTTGTAGATGACCAAATACTTATTTTCCACCATAATTTGCAAATAAATTCATTAAAAATCCTACAATGTGATTTTCTGGATTTTTTTTTCTCAATTTGTCTGTCATAGTTGACGTGTACCAATGGTGAAAATTACAGGCCTCTCTCATCTTTTGAAGTGGGAGAACTTGCACAATTGGTGGCTGACTAAATACTTTTTTTCCCCACTGTACTTATTATGGACACTGCATGTCTTACACTAGTTATCTTGTTGTTATTAGTCCCATCCTTCAGCTCCATTCAACACCTCCCATCCATCTCTTAACACGATCCATATTGGATTTCTATTTGCCATGTCTTTTTCAACTGTACTGTGATGTTTTACCAAAGTTCTGAACCTTTCTATTCTCATTGTTTTTACAGTTTGTGAATTGAAAATAAACATATTTGCTAAAAGTATTATCATATTATTGATCGATTGACTATGACTTTTCAGATCACCCAGTAGTGCTATCTGCAGGGTCAGCTCCATGCAAATATTGCAATCCTTCAGCCATTCCTGGACCTGTGTCCAGAAACAAGCTACAAATGGACAGTACCAAAACAAATGATCTAATGATTCTGTCTCTTCACAGCCAAATCTGCAGAGCTGGGAAGATTGTATCCCCCATACAAATAACATTATATTGGTAGCAAGAATTGTATATAATAATTTACATTGAAAAATTATAAGTTTTGAATCCGGCGTCGTTTTGCGTATCAGTTCATAAACACTATGCCATGGAATCGGTACGTCAAAAATCTCTTCCCAACTATTTTGCAATCTATATGGGACGGCTGTCAATCTTTTGGTCCTTAAATGAAACTGGTAAACTTTTTTATTTATCACAATTTTCTTTAACCAATTATGTTCTTTAATGCAAGGCCGACAGACAAGTTCCTTACTTTTTCCTCCTTCCACTTTCCTCTTCAATTTTTGTGGTAATGCTGCAATTATTTGGTTGTAGTTTTGGGTAGAGCAGACATTTGTAACGATCCCGGCAGTCTGAGTCGGGTCCTGTCTGGTGACTAGTGTTTTTGTTCGTAGTCTCCAGTTTCCCGAGGGTTCGGGAACGCTCCGGGGAGCTCTCTGGTTTTCCGCACCTGCATCCCATCAGCAATCTGCACACCTGGTCCTCATCATCACCCTTCTTAGGCTCTGGCCAAACATCCAGTTCCTGCCGGATCGTTAGCCATGAACAGTAGGTGTTCTGAGTATCAGTTTAGAGTATCTTACGTGAGTTTTGTTGTTTTGTACTTTGTTGGGTTATTGTTTCCTTACCTCCGTTTTTGTCTCATCTGCAGTCACACGTCCGGAACCTTCACCCCACCTCTGCCTGATGGTCGGCGGCTGCCGAGCCATCACTGGACCTAGAACTGCACCCCCAACAACTCATCCACGCCGCCCGCTCTGTCCCTGGATTATTCTGCACCTTTTTGTATCTAAATAAACCCTCACCTTCGTTCAACTCTCCTTGTCCTGGTCTGCTTCTGGGTTCTGGCTGAGGGAACTGTGACAGAACGATCCGGCCAATAATGAACCCAGCGGACCTGGACTCTGTTCGCCATGCCATTACCCAGCAGGAGAAGATGTTGGGCCAGCATAGCATGGTACTACAGGAGATCGCGTTGTCAGTTCGGAACCTTTCTACCGGCCTGACGGAGGTCCAGAACCAACGCCAGTGTCCGGTGGAGGACCCACTACCGGTTTCACCCATCTCGCCTGCCGCTTCTGAAGTTGTGTCCCTCCGTGAGCCCAAGGTTCCGACGCCGGAGAAATATGAGGGGGAGCTGGGAAGATGCCGTTCCTTCCTTATGCAGTGTGGATTAGTGTTCGATCTACAGCCCTACTCTTATGCCACAGACAAGGCTAGGATAGCCTTTGTGATTGAGTTGCTGCGTGGTCGAGCGCTGGAGTGGGCTTCAGCCGTTTGGGAACGACAGGATCCCTGCATGGCTTCATACCAGGGGTTCACGGCCGAGATGAGAAGCTCTTCGACCATTCCGTCCGAGGGAGGGACGCAGCTAGGCGCCTGTTTTCGCTTCGCCAAGGAACTCGCAGCGTGGCCGACTTCGTGATCGAGTTCAAGACGTTGGCTGTGGAGAGTGGGTGGAACGAGGAGTCTCTGCAAGCGGCCTTTTACCAGGGTCTGTCGGAGCAGCTCAAGGATGAGTTGATCTCCTATCCGGAGCCTAGTGACCTGGACAGCTTGGTAGCTTTGTCTATTCGGGTGGATAATCGAGTCCGAGAGCGAAGGAGGGAGAAGCAATGGGTTCCGTCCAACCGATCAGCTTCTCAGTTCCCAGTCGGGTCGGGTGGTGGACCAGAACACGTCGATCATTCTCCTCCACAATGGATTAGTGGAGAGGTCCTCTCTCCCGATTCTGAACCCATGCAAGTGGGGCGGCACGGGTTAACCAAGGAGGAGCGTCAACATAGACGTCAGACCAACTGCTGCCTCTACTGTGGTAGCTCGGGACATTACATCTCCACCTGTTCCCGGCGGTCGTCAAACTGCCCGGCTCGCTAAAGTTGGGAGGACTTTTAGCGAGCCAGTTTCAACCTCTCAGTACCTCTGTCAGACCCCGTTTCCCGGCTACCCTTGTGAACAGGAATCAGAGCTTAGCGCTTAACGCTTTTATCGATTCAGGTGCCGATGGAAGCTTTCTTGATGCCGAGTTGGTGGAACAGCTGGGGCTTTCCAAGGAGCAATTGCCGGAAGCCATTGAAGCGACCACTCTGAACGGCAGTAGTCTGGCACGTATCACGATGAGGACTGAACCGGTTAAGATGCGGTTGTCGGGGAATCATTCTGAGATGATTTCATTCTTCATTCTGCCGTCTTCCCATGTTCCTCTGGTCCTTGGATACCCCTGGCTGAAGGAACACAATCCCACGTTCGATTGGGTGACGGGCAAGGTAACGAGTTGGAGCCTTGATTGTCATGCTAACTGTCTCAAGACTGCCTGCCCCCATTCGGTTCCCAGTCAGGTGATTGAGGCTAAACCCCCAGATTTGTCCCTGGTTCCCGAGACATATCACGATTTGGGGAAGTTTTCAGTAAGCAGAAGGCTCTGTCACTTCCTCCCCACCGACCTTATGATTGTGCCATCAACCTGGTCCCTGGAGCTGTCTACCCCAAGGGAAGGTTATACAGTATCTCCCGACCTGAACGTGAGGCGTTGGAGACCTACATCAAGGAGTCCCTAGCTGCGGGTCTCGTTCGGTCCCTCGTCATCACCCCCTGGGGGCAGGATTCTTCTTTGTGGGTAAGAAGGATGGCTCTCTTCGACCGTGTATTGATTATCGGGGGTTGAATGACATCACGGTCAAGAACAAGTATCCCCTGCCCTTGATGAGTTCTGCCTTCGACTCCTTACAGGGTGCTACGGTGTTCACCAAGCTAGACCTACGCAATGCGTATCACCTGGTCCGGATCAGAGAGGGGGACGAGTGGTTGACGGGTTTCAATACACCGATGGGTCACTTCGAGTATCAGGTGATGCCGTTTGGACTGACCAATGCTCCAGCGGTATTCCAGAGTATGGTGAACGACGTCCTGAGAGATATGATCGGTCTCTTCGTGTTTGTTTACCTGGATGACATTCTGATCTTCTCGAAGGAACCTTCCGACCACGTCCAGCATGTCCGGCAGGTTCTGCAGCGATTGTTGGAGAATCGCCTGTTTGTGAAGGCCGAGAAGTGCGAGTTTCACGCCCACACGACATCCTTTCTCGGGTACATCATCTCCAGGGGAGAGATTAGGATGGACCAGGAGAAGGTTAGAGCGGTTCTGGAATGGGCCCAGCCCGGTACGAGATTGCAGCTCCAGAGATTTTTGGGGTTTGCGAATTTCTACCGCAGATTCATCCGGGATTACAGCCGTGTGGCCGCTCCGTTAACTGCCTTGACTTCCAGCATCAGGACCTTCAAGTGGAATCCGGAGGCGGATCGAGCGTTTCTGGATTTGAAGAGGCGATTCACCAACGCACCGATTCTCTCTCAGCCGGACACGGCCCGTCAGTTCGTCGTTGAAGTGGACGCGTCTGATGTGGGAGTTGGCGCCATCCTGTCGCAGCGATGCTCCACGGACAGTAAACTCCATCCCTGCGCCTACTACTCGTCGCCTTTCGCCTGCGGAGAGGAATTACGATGTGGGTAACCGGGAGCTTCTCGCGGTGAAACTTGCCTTGGAGGAGTGGCGCCACTGGTTGGAGGGGGCGGAGCAACCGTTTATGGTCTGGACGGACCACAAGAATCTTGCTTACGTGCAATCGGCTAAACGTCTCAACTCCCGTCAGGCCAGGTGGGCGTTGTTTTTCGGACGATTCAAGTTTGCCCTGACGTTCCGACCTGGATCTAAGAACGGCAAGGCGGACGCCTTGTCCCGGATGTTCTCCAAGACGGAGGAGAGTGGGTCCAAGACCGAGACAATCCTCCCCCGGAACTGCGTCGTGGGAGCAGTTATGTGGAAGATTGAGGAGGAGGTGCTGGCGGCCCTTCGGACTCAGCCCGGTCCCGGTAACGGTCCACCCGGTCGGTTGTTTGTGCCTGAGTCGGTTCGTCCTGCTGTCCTCAAATGGTCCCACGCCAGCAAGATGGCTTGTCACCCTGGCGTGGCTCGGACTATGGCGTTTCTTCGCAGACGCTTTTTGGTGGCCTGCCATGGCCGAGGATACTCGGGGTTTTGTTGCTGCCTGTCCAGTGTGTGCGCAGAATAAGAGTACCAATCGGCCCAGCTCTGGACTACTTCACCCCCCTTCCTATTCCCCGGCGACCATGGTCGCATCTGGCCCTGGACTTCGTCACGGGGTTGCCCGCTTCTGAGGGGAACACGGTCGTTCTGACTATCGTGGACAGATTCAGCAAGTTCGCCCACTTTGTGCCTATTGCCAAGCTTCCCTCTGCCTCGGAGACGTCCGAGATCCTGGTTAGGGAGGTTTTCAGGGTCCACGGGTTGCCCAGTGATATCGTTTCCGACCGTGGCCCTCAGTTTACCTCTGCTGTCTGGAAGTCCTTCTGTTTGGCCATTGGAGCTACAGTCAGTCTCACATCTGGTTTTCACCCCCAATCCAATGGTCAGGCGGAGAGAGCCAACCAGAAGATGGAATCCACGCTACGCTGTCTGGTCTCTTCCAACCCCACCTCCTGGGCCTCTCAGTTGCCTTGGGTTGAGTATGCCCACAATACTCTCCCTACATCTGCCACTGGGATGTCTCCCTTCCAGTGCCTGTATGGCTACCAACCTCCCCTGTTCCCTTCTCAGGAGAAGGAGCTCTCAGTGCCTTCTGTTCAGGCCCATATTCGTCGTTGCCACCGGACCTGGCATCGGGCCAGAAAGGCACTCCTTAGAGGTTCGGACCGGTATCAGCTCCAGGCGAATCGTCGCCGGATCCCCGCTCCCACCTATACCATCGGAGATAGGGTTTGGTTGGCCACACGGGATCTTCCGTTACGGACTGAGTCTAGGAAGTTGTTACCGAAGTTCATTGGTCCGTTTGTGGTGGAGAAGGTGATCAATCCGGTGGCAGTTCGACTCAAACTACCGAGGACGCTCAGAGTCCATCCCACTTTTCATGTCTCCTGCCTCAAGCCTGTCTTCCTCAGTCCTCTGTTGCCTCCTCCGCCTCCTCCTCCTCCTCCTCGGATGATCGGAGGTGGTCCTGCCTACACGGTGCGTCGCATCATGGATTCCAGACGGCGGGGCCGGGGTTTCCAGTACCTCGTGGACTGGGAGGGGTATGGTCCTGAAGAGAGGAGTTGGATTCCGCGGCGACAGGTCCTAGATGCTGACCTCATCAGCGACTTCTACCGTCTCCATCCTGGCGCTCCGGGGAGTCCGCCCGGTGGCGTTCGTCGGAGGGGGGGTACTGTAACGATCCCGGCAGTCTGAGTCGGGTCCTGTCTGGTGACTAGTGTTTTTGTTCGTAGTCTCCAGTTTCCCGAGGGTTCGGGAACGCTCCGGGGAGCTCTCTGGTTTTCCGCACCTGCATCCCATCAGCAATCTGCACACCTGGTCCTCATCATCACCCTTCTTAGGCTCTGGCCAAACATCCAGTTCCTGCCGGATCGTTAGCCATGAACAGTAGGTGTTCTGAGTATCAGTTTAGAGTATCTTACGTGAGTTTTGTTGTTTTGTACTTTGTTGGGTTATTGTTTCCTTACCTCCGTTTTTGTCTCATCTGCAGTCACACGTCCGGAACCTTCACCCCACCTCTGCCTGATGGTCGGCGGCTGCCGAGCCATCACTGGACCTAGAACTGCACCCCCAACAACTCATCCACGCCGCCCGCTCTGTCCCTGGATTATTCTGCACCTTTTTGTATCTAAATAAACCCTCACCTTCGTTCAACTCTCCTTGTCCTGGTCTGCTTCTGGGTTCTGGCTGAGGGAACTGTGACAACATTTCCATATGTTTTTGTTAGCTGCATGTGCGACATAACTCCACCATTCCTACCGATAATTTAATTACGAAGATTATACCTTTTTTTTATCAATTAGTATATTTGAATTTAACCACAATATTTGTTGCAATATTTGTTCTGTTATTTCTGGAGGATTAAATTGAAATTGCAACCAACTTTCTATGGCTTGTTTTAGAAATAGTGATATTTGGGAGATTATTTCCTTTTCAAATACCTGAAAGTGAGGGGTTGTAATCTGAATAAAGGGAAAAAGTCCCTTCTTGAACATTGGGTGAGACAATCTTACTAGTTTGCTAGAGAACCAGTTCGGATTTAAGTACAATTTTTGTATGACTGAAGCTTTTAGTGATAGGTCTAATGCTTTCATATTTAATCATTTCTGTCCTCCTAATTCATTTTCATTATATAAATAGGCCCGTTTAATTTTGTCTGGCTTGCCGTTCCAAATAAAATTTAATATTTTTTTCTCATATAATTTAAAAAACTGTTTGCTAGGCAAGACCATAAGCAAATAGGTAAACTGGGATAATACTAAAGCGTTAATCAGGGTGATATTTCCACAAATTGACAGGTATTTACCTTTCCATGGTAGCAAGATCTTATCTATTTTTGCTAACTTTTTATTAAATTGTATTGGAGTGAGATCATTTATTTCATTTGGGATATGTATTCCGAGTATATCCACATCACCATCAGACCATTTTATTGGTAAACTACATGGTAATGTCAAAATTGTATTTTTTAGTGATCCAATACATAATATAGTACATTTATCATAATTTGGTTATAATCCAGAGAGGTTAGAAAATGTATCTAGATCCTCTATGAGGCTGTGCAGGGATTCAAGTTGTGGATTTAAAAGAAAACATGAATCATCAGCGTACAATGACACCTTTGTTTTTAAGCCCTGGATTTCTAATCCCTTGATATTATTGTTGGATCTGATTTTAATAGCTAACATCTCGATGGCAATGATAAATAGTTATGCCGATAGTGGACAACTTTGTTTCACTCCTCTTGACAGTTTAAAACTTTCTGAGAAATAGCCATTATTTACTATTTTACACCTAGGGTTACTATACATGATTTTAACCCAATTTATAAGAGATTGTCCAAAATTGAAATGCTCCAGGCATTTATATATAAACCCCAGTCGTACTTTATCAAATGACTTTTCAAAGTCTGCTATGAACAGTAGGCCTGGCTTCCCAGATTTTTCATAGTGTTCTATTGTTTCCAGTACTTGCCTTATATTATCTCCAATGTATCGCCCATGTAAAAAACCTGTCTGATTAGAATGAATAATGTCCGACAATACCTTTTCAATTCTATGCGCTATACATAAAATTTTTGCATCACAACACTGAAGTGTAAGGGGCCGCCAATTTTTTTAATGGACTGGATCTTTATATTTTCCACTTGTATCCTCTTTCAGTAATAATGAAATCAGGCCTTCTTCTTGAGTGTCTGATAATCTACCATTTACATAGGAGTGGTTAAAACATGCTAATAACGGTCCTCTGAGTATATCAAAAAAGGTTTGGTATACCTCGACTGGTATCGAGGTATACCATGCCATCCAACCCTGGAGTTTTCCCGGACTTAAAGTCTTTAATTGCATTCAGAAGTTCCTCCTCTGTAATTTCACCTTCACATGAGTCTTTCTGTATGGCTGTTAATTTTACATTATCAATAGAAAAAAAATCTCTACAATTTGCTTCAGTTAGAGGAGATGGAGGCGACTGAAATGAAAACATATGCTTAAAGTACTTTGTTTCCTCCTTCAAAATATAATTTAGTGAATCATGGGTGACTCCGTCATTGTAACCAGTTTCAATAAATTATTTTTGGTAGCATTCCTATGTTGAAGATTAAAAAATAATTTGATGCATTTTTCCCCATATTCCATCGAGTTTGCTTTATTTTTTATAATATATTACACTTGATCTTTCTTGAATAAGTTTCTCAATTTCTTTTTGTTTTTCCTCTAATTTATTCTGAGCCTCTATGTTACAGTTTTTATTGCTATCTATCTGTTCTATTAGACCTTCTATTTCCTTTGTTAGTGTGGACTCTTTTGATCTAAATTGCTTTTGTTTTCGAGATGAGTACTGAATTGCATGGCCTCTAAAGGCACATTTAAAGGTGTCCCATACAATAAGGGGATTTGCTGTACCTATGTTATGTCGGAAAAAATCTGTTATAAATTCCTATAGGTTAGTTAAAAACAAGTTATCATCCAATAGGCTTTGATTACATTTCCAATATCCTCGCCCACGTGGAAATTCAGTAAGAGTAATGTATATGCCAATTATATGATGGTCCGACCACATTCGGTCCCCTATCAACACTTTTTAAACTTTTGGTGCCAACAAGAATGACATAAGAAAGTAGTCAAGACGACTAGCTTGATTGAGCCTCCGCCATGTATATCTCACTAGGTCAGGATATTTAAGCCTCCATATATCTACTAGTTCTAATGTATCCATGACATTCACCTTTTCCTTAAGAGCATGAGGGTGATTGTTTGTAGTGTGATTTCCTTTATGGTCCATTGAGCTATTTAAAACGGTATTATAATCTCCCACCATAATAATAGTATCTTGAATTGCTTGCAATGTCGATAATTTATTATATATTTTTTCAAAGAAGTGTGGATCATCATTATTTGGTCCGTAAAGGTTAATGAACCATATTTGTTTATGGTCCAATAACATATTGAAAATAATCCATCTACCTTGCGTATCTGTTTGGACAATTTGCACATTCGGATCGTGTTTGCACACGCATGTGTGTGGGTGTGTGACATAAAACATATATGTGTGTGAGAGAGATGCAACAAAGGGAGCTTTTTAAAGCACAAGCACAGAAGAGCTTGGGATTTATTATAATGGAGTTGATAGTGACAACCAAACCCACATTCCATGTGACAACCATCCCCAACCACCCCCCAACGCTAATTACAGTTTTTTCCAACTGCTTACACACGTTTTCAAAACTATGTCTCCTTTTTTCAAAACTCTACACACAATTCCCAAAACTGCACACACAAAATGCAAAATGCCTCACATCTCCTTCAAAATGTAACGCTGCATTCAAAATGCCATAAACACATGTCAGAATGAAGCATTTGCATCAAATGGTAAACACATCTTTCATAATAGTAAATTTTTGGATATACCATGTAAACACTGTTGTTCTAAATCTAAAGCTCTTTGGTCTTTCATAGGCTTATATCTACATTTCAATACAATGTTCTACAGTGAAAGTAATCTGCTGAGAGGGGTAACAAGTACACTGTAAACACCAATGCAATGTAGAAACAGAAAATATTTATTAGGCCAAACATTACTGTTGTATACTGTAGCACACAACAAAACCATAAACATATGTAAACCAAAAGTATATTCTTTAGAATTCAGTAAAGAACACAATTGTGTGTGTGGGGTCCCGGGGGGCAGTCCAGGAATTGGTAGGGGGGTGGGCAGTCACCAGTGCTAAGCTACGCTTCATCTCTTCTCCGGGCTGGGTCTGGCCACAATACTTTGTCCACATCACAAGATACGTTTTCTCTTGCCAAACATCGAGGGAAGTATCTCCTAGCATGGCATATCCAACCTTGGACAGAGGCAACCTCTATGTCCCCACATGCGTCCTCCATTGCCTGGAGTAGCGGCATGTGGGCATAGGGTTGGCGATCATACACTTTCCAGCGCCAGGCTGAGAATAATTCCTCTATGGGATTTAGAAAAGGTGAATATGGGGGTAGGTACAAAACTACAAATTGTGGATGGGTGGCAAACCAGTTTTGGACCAGAACAGCCCGGTGAAAACTAAAATTGTCCCATATAATCACAAATCTAGCAGGCTCCTAATCTGGATCAGGGACAAGAATTGTGTAAATTGCATCCAGAAAAGTGAGCATATGGCCGGTGTTGTACGGACCCAGTGTGGCATTGTGATGGAGGACCCTGTTTTGAGTGATGGCAGCACACATAGTTATATTACCCCCACGCTGTCCAGGGACATTGGTAATTGCCCTCTGTCATATTACATTTCTTCCGCGGCACCTGGTTTTGGTGAGGTTGAAGCCAACCTCATCCACATAAATAAATTCATGGCGAATTACATGGGCATCCATCTCCAATACTCTCTGTAACAGACAAAAGGATATACAGATGAGTAAATATGGTATGTCTGAAGTACTGGAAGTAGTGTTGCATACATACCTCTACAAAGTCATGTCACAGATTCTTGACTCTGTCAGAGTTTCTCTCAGATGGCACCTTGTAAAGTTGTTTCATCGTCACTTGGTGCCGTTGGAGGATGCATTGTATGGTTGACAGGCTTACAGCACTGATGTTGTTAAATATGGTGTCATTATTCAAGATATGCTCTCTTATCTCTCGAATCCTAATTGCATTGTTGGTCAAAACAATATTTATAATTGCAGTCTCTTGTACATCTGTAAACAAGCGTCCTCATCCTCCATGATGTCTTTGCCTTTCCACTCTGTACAGAATTCAAACACAGTATGTGTTCAGCATAGGAACTGTAAACAATGTACAAAAAAATGTAGTACAGCATGATAACCAACCTCATTCATTCAATGCAGTGCAGTAAATGGATGGCTTAGAGTTACAAATGTTTATGCAATACTATGCAGTCATACGTATTTTACAGTACATTACTGTAATGCTAAAATAGTAATTAGATAGTTGCATACCTGTTCTAATTTCTGAAGGTTAGAATTATGGACGCCACTGTAAATCGACTCAAGTTGGGCTGGACTCTCAGTCCAGCCTCTCTCATGGTCAAACCGTGGTTGATCACATGATCAACAAGTGTTGCCCTAATCTCATCAGAGATGGCTCTCCTTCCTTCTCTTCTTTGCCCTCGTCCTCTTCTTCCTCTTCCTCTTCCTCTTCCTCTACCTCCTACTCCTCCAACTATTCGTCTTTGAATTTGTCCTCGTTGTTGTCCCCTGCCTCTCCCTCCTACTCCTCCTCTTGCTCTCTGTCCATTGTTGGCATCCATTGTTTAAAACAGGTAATCTGACCTTTGACCTATTTATAGGCCTATACTACAGTAAAGCAGTGATTGGTTAGTGATCAGTTAAGCAATTAGTGTTTGCACATGTGAGGAGTGTGTGTGTGACCTGGTGAATAAGTGTAGCATTTTGATTGGTTGTGTTTGGAAAAGGAAAGCAAGTCACTTCTTGGTAGAGAATTGTGTGTAGTGTTTTGAAAAAAGTGTTTTATGCAATTGACAACTGAGTCAAAGGCTGAGAAACAGCTTATGGTTTTGGAGATTTGGTGTGTAGTTTTGCACTTTGAGTGAGAGGTTCAAAAATCGTGTGACATTAAAAGATTTTGTGTGTAAGCAGTTGGAAAAAACTGTAAGACGCTAGTTACCATATGGCTTGACCTAGGAACTCAGAAATACGTTGGAAATATAGCTCTCCCTTTCCTCGTGTTCATGTATAATCCCATCATTCAAACATTTACAAAGAAAATACCAATATACAGTGGGGAGAACAAGTATTTGATACACTGCCGATTTTGCAGGTTTTCCTACTTACAAAGCATGTAGAGGTCTGTAATTTTTATCATAGGTACACTTCAACTATGAGAGACGGAATCTAAAACAAAAATCCAGAAAATCACATTGTATGATTTTTAAGTAATTAATTTGCATTGTATTGCATGACATAAGTATTTGATCACCTACCAACCAGTAAGAATTCCGGGTCTCACAGACCTGTTAGTTTTTCTTTAAGAAGCCCTCCTGTTCTCCACTCATTACCTATATTAACTGCACCTGTTTGAACTCGTTACCTGTATAAAAGACACCTGTCCACACACTCAATCAAACAGACTCCAACCTCTCCACAATGGCCAAGACCAGAGAGCTGTGTAAGGACATCAGGGATAAAATTGTAGACCTGCACAAGGCTGGGATGGGCTACAGGACAATAGGCATGCAGCTTGGTGAGAAGGCAACAACTGTTGGCGCAAATATTAGAAAATGGAAGAAGTTCAAGATGGCAGTCAATCACCCTCGGTCTGGGGCTCCATGCAAGATCTCACCTCGTGGGGCATCAATGATCATGAGGAAGGTGAGGGATCAGCCCAGAACTACACGGCAGGAGCTGGTCAATGACCTGAAGAGAGCTGGGACCACAGTCTCAAAGAAAACCATTAGTAACACACTACGCCGTCATGGATTAAAATCCTGCAGCGCACGCAAGGTCCCCCTGTTCAAGCCAGCGCATGTACAGGCCTGTCTGAAGTTTGCCAATGACCATCTGGATGATCCAGAGGAGGAATGGGAGAAGGTCATGTGGTCTGATGAGACAAAAATAGAGCTTTTTGGTCTAAACTCCACTCGCCGTGTTTGGAGGAAGAAGAAGGATGAGTACAACCCCAAGAACACCATCCCAACCGTGAAGCATGGAGGTGGAAACATCATTCTTTGGGGATGCTTTTCTGCAAAGGGGACAGGATGACTGCACCGTATTTAGGGGAGGATGGATGGGGCCATGTATCGCGAGATCTTGGCCAACAACCTCCTTCCCTCAGTAAGAGCATTGAAGATGGGTCGTGGCTGGGTCTTCCAGCATGACAATGACCCGAAACACACAGCCAGGGCAACTAAGGAGTGGCTCCGTAAGAAGCATCTCAAGGTCCTGGAGTGGCCTAGCCAGTCTCCAGACCTGAACCCAATAGAAAATCTTTGGAGGGAGCTGAAAGTCCGTATTGCCCAGCGACAGCCCCGAAACCTGAAGGATCTGGAGAAGGTCTGTATGGAGGAGTGGGCCAAAATCCCTGCTGCAGTGTGTGCAAACCTGGTCAAGACCTACAGGAAACGTATGATCTCTGTAATTGCAAACAAAGGTTTCTGTACCAAATATGAAGTTCTGCTTTTCTGATGTATCAAATACTTATGTCATGCAATAAAATGCAAATTAATTACTTAAAAATCATACAATGTGATTTTCTGGATTGAAGTTGAAGTGTACCTATGATAAAAATTACAGACCTCTACATGCTTTGTAAGTAGGAAAACCTGCAAAATCGAACGCTGCTGGCACCCGCCCACCCGACTAGAATCACTACTCTCGACGGGTCTGACCTAGAGTATGTGGACAACTACAAATACCTAGGTGTCTGGTTAGACTGTAAACTCTCCTTCCAGACTCACATTAAGAATATCCAATCCAAAGTTAAATCTAGAATCGGTTTCCTATTTCGCAAACAAAGCCTCCTTCACTCATGCTGCCAAACATGCCCTCGTAAAACTGACTATCCTACCGATCCTTGACTTCGGCGATGTCATTTACAAAATAGCCTCCAACACTCTACTCAGCAAATTGGATGTAGTCTATCACAGTGCCATCCGTATTGTCTCCAAAGCCCCATATACTACCCACCACTGTGACCTGTACGCTCTTGTTGGCTGGTCCTCACTACATATTCGTCGCCAAACCCACTGGCTCCAGGCCATCTATAAATCACTGCTAGGCAAATCCCCGCCTTATCTTAGCTCATTGGTCACCATAGCAACACCCACCCGTAGTATGCGCTCCAGCAGGTATATCTCACTGGTCATCCCCAAAGCCAACACCTCCTTCGGCCGCCATTCCTTCCAGTTCTCTGCTGCCAATGACTGGAACAAATTGCAAAAATCTCTGAAGCTGGAGACACTTATCTCCCTCACTAACTTTAAGCATCAGTTGTCAGAGCACCTTACCGATCACTGCACCTGTACACAGCCCATCTGAAATTAGCCCGCCCAACTACCTCATCCCTGTATTGATATTTATTTTGCTCATTTGCACCCCAGTATCTTTATTTGCACATCATCTCTTGCACATCTATCATTCCAGTGTTAATACTAATTGTAATTATTTTGCACTATAGCCTATTTATTGCCTTACCTCCATAACTTGCTACATTTGCACACACTGTATATATATTTTCTGTTGTATTTTTGACTTTATGTTTTGTTTTACCCCATATGTAACTCTGTGTTGTTGTTTATATCGCACTGCTTTGCTTTATCTTGGCCAGGTCGCAGTTGTAAATGAGAACTTGTTCTCAACTGGCTTACCTGGTTAAATAAAGGTGAAATAAAAAATTAAATAAATAAATAAAAAAGTATCAAATACTTGTTCTCCCCACTGTATATGTTTTTTTTAAACTTTCACCATCAAAAAACATCCCTTTCACCTCAATGTTTTGTCATGCTGACATGAATTGACCAGGTGGATGAGTTCAAATAATTCAAAGATGTCAACCTTAAAATTATTACACAGCGCCATTTAAATTGGGAGTAATTAGCACTGTGACAACCAACCCGTTAGACAATCAACCCCAGTCTCCCCTACTGATTGAGGAGCTGAAAAGCAGTGTTGGTTTCTTGTGTTCTGAAGCAATCCCAACGTTTTTCAACCACTTCCCCATCTTCCTCTGTCTCTCTCCATCTCCCAGCCCTGTCCCCTACCGTCTCTGTCCCAGAGGAGGCTGAGCCATCAGAGCTGGAGGCCGTAGTAGGGGAGCTACATGATCTGGTGGAGAGAGAACAGGAGCTACTACAGATACAGACAGACAGCAATGCTGGGGCTGAAGTTGAACGTAGCCCACTGTCAGGTAGACACCTGCTCACTATACCTGTCCTGCACACAACAAATACATTGAGAAACAAGCTGCCTTATACTAGATATGTTACGCTTGATTGATTGTTTGTTTGAGCCTACAGTGCAGCAGAGATCTTTGTCCTGTCCTTAAAAGCTGCGGAACAACTATAGATTTTATTGCTTTCCATTCATGTTTGGATAGATGTCAATAGGATGTTTCATAACTTTATTTCCTCATGACTGAGCACTAATTGTTTTGTATATACCTTTGTATCTTTATAGACCATGTAGAGGAACTCATGGCCCGCTATCACAGACTCTGTCCTACCTAGTAACACACCAGAGGACATTACTAAATACACACTACAGGCTACACCTCCTGCTGTGCCAGGTATGTGTGTGTGAGCATTGGTAGGATGTACAATTAGGTAGAGTAGATACTGTACATGATGAGATATTCCCATAATGTGTCAAGCTCTGACATGAGCTCTACAGTACTTGTCATTTCTCCATCTATGTCCAGATGAGCACAGGAAGACCACATATCAGGGAGTGTATGTCCTGCCCCCATCTGGTTCACTACAGGATGTGACATCACCGTCATTCTCACCTGAACTTTTTAATTTTTTTATTTCACCTTTCTTTAACCAGGTAAGCCAGTTGAGAACAAGTTCTAATTTACAACTGCGACCTGGCCAAGATAAAGCAAAGCAGTGTGATATAAACAACAACACAGAGTTACATATGGGGTAAACAAAACATAGCGTCAAAAATACTACAGAAAATATATATACAGTGTGTGCAAATGTAGTAAGTTATGGAGGTAAGGCAATAAATAGGCCATAGTGCAAAATAGTTACAATTTCGTACTAACACTGGAATGATAGATGTGCAAAAGATGATGTGCAAATAGAGATACTGGGGTGCAAATTAGCAAAATAAATAACAATATGGGGATGAGGTAGTTGGGTGGGCTAATTTCAGAATGGCTGTGTACAGGTGCAGTGATCGGTAAGCTGCTCTGACAACTGATGCTTAAAGTTAGTGAGGGAGATAAGAGTCTCCAGCTTCAGAGATTTTTTGCAGTTCGTTCCAGTCATTGGCAGCAGAGAACTGGAAGGAATGGCGGCCAAAGGAGGTGTTGGCTTTGGGGATGACCAGTGAGATATACCTGCTGGAGCGCAGACTACGGGTGGGTGTTGCTATGGTGACCAGTGAGCTAAGATAAGATGGGGATTTGCCTAGCAGTGATTTATAGATGACCTGGAGCCAGTGGGTTTGGCAACGAATATGTAGTGAGGGCCAGCCAACAAGAGCGTACAGGTCACAATGGTGGGTAGTATATGGGGCTTTGGTGACAAAACGGATGGCACTGTGATAGACTACATCCAATTTGCTGAGTAGAGTGTTGGAGGCTATTTTGTAAATGACGTCGCCGAAGTCAAGGATCGGTAGGATAGTCAGTTTTACGAGGGCATGTTTGGCAGCATGAGTGAAGGAGGCTTTGTTGCAAAATAGGAAGCCGATTCTAGATCTAACTTTTGATTGGAGATGCTTAATGTGAGTCTGGAAGGAGAGTTTACAGTCTAACCAGACACCTAGGTATTTGTAGTTGTCCACATATTCTAAGTCAGACCCGCCGAGAGTAGTGATTCTAGTCGGGTGGGCGGGTACAAGCAGCGTTTGGTTGAAGAGCATGCATTTAGTTTTACTAGTGTTTAAGAGCAGTTGGAGGCTACGGAAGGAGTGTTGTGTGGCGTTGAAGGTCATTAACACAGGGTCCAATGAAGGGCCAGATGTATACAAAATGGTGTCGTCCGTATAGAGGTGGATCCGAGCGTCACCAGCAGCAAGAGCGACATCATTGATATACACAGAGAATAGAGTCAGCCCGAGAATTGAACCCTGTGGCATCCCCATAGAGACGGCCAGAGGTCCAGACAACAGGCCCTCCGATTTGACACATTGAACTCTATCTGAGAAGTAGTTGGTGAACCAGGCGAGGCAGTCATTAGAGAAACCAAGGCTATTTAGTCTGCCAATAAGAATGTGGTGGTTGACAGAGTCGAAAGCCTTGGCCAGGTCGATGAAGACGGCTGCGCAGTACTGTCTTTTATCGATCGCGGTTATAATATCGTTTAGGACCTTGAGCGTGGCTGAGGTGCACCCATGACCAGCTCGGAAACCAGATTGCATAGCGGAGAAGGTATGGTGGGATTCGAAATGGCCGGTGATCTTTGTTAACTTGGCTTTCAAATACTTTCGAAAGGCAGGGCAGGATGGATATAGGTCTGTAACAGTTTGGATCTAGAGTGTCACCCCCTTTGAAGAGGGGGATGACCGCGGCAGCTTTCCAATCTCTGGGGATCTCAGACGTTACGAAAGAGAGGTTGAACAGGCTAGTAATAGGGGTTGTGACAATTTCGGCGGCTAATTTTAGAAAGGGTCCAGATTGTCTAGCCCGGCTGATTTGTAGGGGTCCAGATTTTTCAGCTCTTTCAGAACATCAGCTGTCTGAATTTGTGTGAAGGAGAAGCGGGGGGGGCATAGGCAAGCTGCAGCAGAGGGTGCAGAGCTGGTGGCCAGGGTAGTGGTAGCCAGGTGGAAAGCATTGCCAGCCGTAGCAAAATGCTTGTTGAAATTCTCGATTATTGTAGATTTATCGGTGGTGACAGTGTTTCCTAGCCTCAGTGCAGTGGGCAGTTGGGAGGAGGTGCTCTTATTTTCCATGGACTTTAGTGTCCCAAAACTTTTTGGAGTTAGTGCTACAGGATGCAAATTTCTATTTGAAAAAGCTAGCCTTTGCTTTCCTAACTGATTGTGTATATTGGTTCCTGACTTCCCTGAAAAGTTGCATATCTCGGGGGCTGTTCGATGCTAATGCAGTACGCCACAGGATGTTTTTGTGCTGGTCAAGGGCAGTCAAGTCTGAGGAGAACCAGGGGCTATATCTGTTCTTAGTTCTGATTTTTTTGAATGGGGCATGCTTATTTAAGATTGAGAGGAAAGCACTTTTAAAGAACAAACAGGCATCCTCTACTGATGGAATGAGGTCAATATCCATCCAGGATACCCGGGCCAGGTCAATTAGAAAGGCCTGCTCGCTAAAGTGTTTTAGGGAGCGTTTGACAGTGATGAGGGGTGGTCGTTTGACCGTGGAGTCTGACATGCCCTCATCTCTGTCAGGTGGGTCACTCACAGGCAACACACCCCGTCTCACTGAAGGGGTTGTGGTTGATAAACTCATAAGAAATATAATAATATTTTGGTAATTGTAAGTACTAACCATGTCTATTTACTTACTGTTCCTTACTGTACATTACTGTACCTTGCTGTACCTGCCTTTGTAGCTACAATGTTAAGCCTATGTAGCTACAATGTTAATACATTGATATTACGGAGCTTAGTCTATAATAAAATGGACCCCTATTGTCTCCTCTCCACCAGAGGCCCCAGAGGACATAGTGGAGGTGCAGAAACTCAATAGGGACCCAGCGATTGTCCAATGCCCTTTCTGCGAGCAGGTCATCACCACGGAAACGTATCGCAAAATAAGCGGGGCAGCCTGGATGCTATGCTTTGTGTCCAGCATGTTAGGGTGAGTCCTGTCAGACAAGTTAGGTTGAGTCTTGTCAGGCAAGTTAGGGTGAGTCCTGCCAGACAAGTTAGGGTGAGTCCTGTCAGACAAGTTAGGGTGAGTCCTGCCAGACAAGTTCTAGTCATCAGATCTGGGGCCGTATCAAGCGTCACAGAGCAGGACTGCTGATTTAGGATCAGCTCCCACTTGTTCATGTAATCTTATTCATTGTGATTTAAAAGGCAAAACTGATCCTAGATCAGCACTCCTGCTCTAAAACATCAATTTGACCTTAGAGCAGAGTCTAGGGGCAACTTTATCTTACTACCAGAAAGCAGATGTGCTCATACTTTAGTCTGTCTTAGTCTAATTAAGCAATAATGCCCGAAGGGATGCGGTATACCACGGCTAAGGGCTGTTCTTATGCATGACACAACGCGGAGTGCTGGATACAGCTCTTAGCCGTGGTATATTGGCCATATACCACAAACCCCAGAGGTGCCTTATTGCTATTATAAACTGGTTACCAACGTAATTAGAGCAATAAAACTAAATGTTTTGTCATACCTGTGGTATACGGTCTGATATACCACGGCTGTCAGCCAATCAGCATTCAGGGCTCGAACCACCCAGTTTATAATACGGTATAAACCCTCTCCCTCTCCGACCAGGTGTGTGGCTGGGTGCTGTCTCATCCCTTTCTGCTTGGACAACCTAAAGGACGTCAGACATCGATGCCCTGACTGTCACAGCAACATCTACTCCGCAGAACGGATGTGAGGACAGGATGATACTTCTACAGATACTGTATCACTGGCTACAGTTTCTCTGGTGTTGGATAGAGAGGGACAGTGAATGGGCTGGTTGGGTAGGCGTTATGCCCTCTGGACTATGCGACCTGAGAAAGAGAGACTGGACACAGCACTAGTGACACCTGGTGGCCGATGCGGTACAGTACTGTGTTATGGTAACAGTTTGAGGGGATGGAGATTGGAGATTGACTGTTGTTGGGGTGATAGTTTCTCTTTGTGAAAAAGTAGGAGGATGATCCTAAAAACCACTGGGAATCTGTTGCAGTGTCCAGTCGTGACAGCATTTTGGCTCTATCAACAGTGCTGATACAAACAGAACCTGATAAAACTTCCTGACCAAAATGTACTGTAATAGCACTCATACTGAATGGATATACCATTACTTTACTTTCCTTGCTTCCTTATCTTTAAAACATATTTTTGTATATTATTTTTTAAATACTTATTTATTTATTTATATACGATTTTATTTCATATTTTATCAACAATACAAAACATACACATACAAATGATGACATCATACAAACATCAACATCACTCCTGCCCAGACCCACTAACCCTTACCCCTACATCAACTACATCACTCCTGCCCAGACCCACTAACCCTTACCCCTACATCAACTACATCACACCTGCCCAGACCCACTAGTCCTTATCCTACATTAACTACATCACACCTGCCCAGACCCACTAGCCCTTACCCCTAAATCAACTACATCACTCCTGCCAATATCCACTATCCCTCACCCCTACATCAACTACATCACTCCTGCCCAGAACCACTAACCCTTACCCCTACATCACTCCTGCCCAGACCCACTAACCCTTACCCCTACATCAACTACATCACACCTGCCCAGACCCACTAACCCTTACCCCTACATCAACTACATCACACCTGCCCAGACCCACTAACCCTTACCCCTACATCAACTACATCTGCCCAGACCCACTAACCCTTACCCCTACATCACACCTGCCCAGACCCCCCAGCCCTCACCCCTATCTCCAGCGTCCGTATCCCTTTCCACCACATGGACTCAAACTGCATGATTTTGTTTCTCTCTGTCGCCCACGCACTTTCAATTTTTAGATAGTAAAGCATTTTACCTTTCCATTGCATGAACGACAGAGGATTTAAGCCTACTAGAAAGTGTGTGCCCTCAGGCCTGGATGGATGCAAAGTTATTCCCCTACCTAAAATAGTAAAGTCCCCTTAACTGGCTCAAATAGCCGACCAATCAGCCTGTTACCAACCCTTAGTAAACTTTTGGAAAAAATTGTGGTTGACCAGATAAAATGTTATTTCACAGTAAACAAATTGACAACAGACTTTCAGCACGCTTATAGGGAAGGACATTCAACAAGCACAGCACTTACACAAATGACTGATGATTGGCTGAGAGAAATTGATGATAAAAATATTGTGGGGGCTGTTTTGTTAGACATTCAGTGTGGCTTTTTACATTATCGATCATAGTCTGTTGCTGGAAAAACGTATGTGTTATGGCTTTACACCCCCTGCTATAATGTGGATAAAGAGTTACTTGTCTAACAGAACACATAGGGTGTTCTTTAATGAAAGCCTCTCCAACAAAATACAGGTAGAATCAGGAATGCCCCAGGGCAGCTGTCTAGGCCCCTTACATTTTTCAATCTTTAATAACGACATGCCACTGGCTTTGATTAAAGTCAGTGTCTATGTATGCGGGTGACTCAACACTATACACGTCAGCCACCACAGCAACTGAAATGACAGCAACACTTAACAAAGAGCTGCAGTTAGTTTCAGAATGGGTGGCAAGGAATAAGTTAGTCCTAAATATTTCAAAAACTAAAAGCATTGTATTTGGGACAAATCATTTACTTAACCCTAAACCTCAACTAAATCTTGTAATGAATAATGTGGAAATTGAGCAAGTTGAGGAGACTAAATTGCTTGGAGTAACCCTGGATGGTCCAAACATATTGATACAACAGTAGCTAGGATGGGGAGAAGTCTGTCTATAATAAAGCACTGCTTTGCATTCTTAACAGCACTATCAACAAGGCAAGTCCTACAGGCCCTAGTTTTGTCACACCTGGACTACTGTTCAGTCAGGTGCCACAAAGAGGGACTTAGGAAAATTGCAATTGGCTCAGAACAGGGCAGCACGGCTGGCCCTTGGATGTACACAGAGAGCTAACATTAATAATAAGCATGTCAATCTCTCCTGGCTCAAAGTGGAGGAGAGATTGACTTCATCACTAGTTGTGTTTGTGAGAGGTATTGACATGTTGAATGAACCGAGCTGTCTGTTTGAACTACTGGCACACACCTCGGACACCCATGCATACCCCACAAGACATGCCACCAGAGGTCTCTTCACAGTCCCCAAGTCAAGAACAGACTATGGGAGACGCACAGTACTACATAGAGCCATGACTACATGGAACTCTATTCCACATCAAGTAACTCATGCCAGCAGTAAAATTAGATAAAAAAACAGATAAAAATACACCTTATGGAACAGCGGGGACTGTGAAGCAACACAAACATAGATACATGCATACAAACATACCCATTATACACACATGTACACATGGATTTTGTGTTATATATGTGTGGTAGTAGAGTAGAGGCCTGAGGGCAAACACTTAATATGTCGTGAAATCTGTTATGAATGTATTGTAATGTTTTTAAATGTTTAACTGCCTTAATTTTGCTGGACCCCAGGATCCATAATAAATACAAATACAAATACAGATTGGTTGATTTCCAGTTTTTAAGTATATTTTTTAAAATAATGATTGATGAGAAAAGTATTGTCCAACCCATCTGGTTTTTCATTGCACCCTCATATGCCATGTCTTGAAATATGCAGACAGATGAATTAAAAGTAAATGTACATTGTAATACTTCTGACAGCCATCTTTCCAACTCCGCCCATAACTTTTGGACTTTATAACATTCCCAGTAGGAATTCATTATTGAGAAATTAGTAGTTCTACACTTCAGACATGACTCTGCCGTTGTGCTGTAGAATGTGTGAATTTTGTCTCTTGTATAATAAATTATATGCATTAATTTATATTGGATTAAGCGTACATTTTCGTTAACTGTAATCTTATTAGTTATGTTCCAACATTCCCTCCATCTTGTACCAATATCAGTTCCAATAGTTTATATTTTTTTCTAAGAGATTGTCAGTTGGATAGTCTCTCTGCAAGGTGATATATAACTTTTAAATTGATTGTATTTGAAAATATCTACATTGGCCAATCCAACATTTATTTTGAAAGCTGTCATGGAAATACATGTATTTGCCATTACCAAGTAATTTACGGTTTCTATGCCTTTAGTTTTCCATGTGGCCCAATTTATCGATGAATTTTGAAAAGCTTTCCAAGGATTGTTCTATAAGGTTGTGTTTCTAGGGAGTGATATTGGTGCTGGTAGAATACGTTTCATTTTCTTCCATATTGTTATAGTGTTCTTAACTATGAATGTATTAATGTTCTTAGCTTTATCTTTTGAAAATAGACACCTAAAAATATTCTGGGGATGAGCATGCACACCTTCAATATGAACTCATTGTTCCTCCTTAGCGCATTTAACTATACAGAACAAAAATATAAATGCAACATATAACATGTTGGTCACATGTTTAAATAAAAGATCCCAGAAATGTTCCATACACACAAAAAGCTTATTTCTCAAAAATGTTGTGCACAAATTTGTTTACATCCTTTTTGGTGAGCATTTCTCCTTTGCCAAGATAATCCATCCATCAAACAGGAGGGGGGAGAGGGGACATCCCTGTCTTGTGCCCCTTTTCTAAAGCAATTTCATCAGATAATACAGTGACGGAAAAAAGTTTTTGATCCCCTGCTGATTTTGTACATTTGCCCACTGACAAAGAAATGATCGGTCTATAATTTTAATGGTAGGTTTATTTGAACAGTGAGAGACAGAATAACAACAAAGAAATCCAGAAAAACCCATGTCAAAAATGTTATTAATTGATTTGCATTTTGATGAGGGAAATAAGTATTTGACCCCCTCTCAATCAGAAAAATTTCTGGCTCCCAGGTGTCTTTTATACAGGTAATGAGCTGAGATTAGGAGCACACTCTTAAAGGGAGTGGTCCTAATCTCAGTTTGTTACCTTTATAAAAGACACCTGTCCACAGAAGCAATCAATCAATCAGATTCCAAACTCTCCACCATCGCCAAGACCAAAGAGCTCTACAAGGATGTCTGGGACAAGATTGTAGACCTACACAAGGCTGGAATGGGCTACAAGACCATCGCCAAGCAGCTTGGTGAGAAGGTGACAACAGTTGGTGCGATTATTCGCAAATGGAAGAAACACAAAAGAACTGGGGCTCCATGCAAGATCTCACCTCGTGGAGTTGCAATGATCATGAGAACGGTGAGGAATCAGCCCAGAACTACACGGGAGGATCTTGTCAATGATCTCAAGGCAGCTGGGACCATAGTCACCAAGAAAACAATTGGTAACACACTACGCCGTGAAGGACTGAAGTTTGCCAATGAACATCTGAATGATTCAGAGGAGAACTGGGTGAAAGTGTTGTGGTCAGATGAGACCAAAACGGAGCTCTTTGCCATCAACTCAACTTGCCGTGTTTGGAGGAGGAGTAATGCTGCCTATGACCCCAAGACCACCATCCCCACTGTCAAACATGGAGGTGGAAACATTATGCTTTGGGGGTGTTTTTCTGCTAAGGGGACAGGACAATTTCACTGCATCAAAGGGACGATGGACGGGGCCATGTACCGTCAAATCTTGGGTGAGAATCTCCTTCCCTCAGCCAGGGCATTGAAATGGGTCGTGGATGGGTATTCCAGCATGACAATGACCCAAAACACACGGCCAAGGCAACAAAGGAGTGGCTCAAGAAGAAGCACATTAAGGTCCTGGAGTTGCCTAGTCAGTCTCCAGACCTTAATCCCATAGAAAATCTGTGGAGAGAGCTGAAGGTTCGAGTTGCCAAACGTCAGGCTTGAAACCTTAATGACTTGGAGAAGATCTGCAAAGAGGAGTCGGACAAAATCCCTCCTGAGATGTGTGCAAACCTGGTGGCCAACTACAAGAAACGTCTGACCTCTGTGATTGCCAACAAGGGTTTTGCCACCAAGTACTAAGTCATGTTTTGCAGAGGGGTCAAATACTTATTTCCCTCATTAAAATGCAAATCAATTTATAACATTTTTGACATGCATTTTTTTGGATTTTTTTGTTGTTATTCTGTCTCTCACTGTTCAAATAAACCTACCATTAAAATTATAGACTGATCATGTCTTTGTCAGTGGGCAAACGTACAAAATCAGCAGGGGATCAAATACTTTTTTCCCTCACTGTATATTATTTGTATATATTTTTTGCTTTAGGATATTTATATAATATTTTTATGAAATGTATTATTTCAGCTGGAAAATGGAAAGTTTCCAAAGTGTTGAACAGACAAAGCCATTCAAGACGGTCAAAATACTTTTCTGCATCAACTGCCCTTATTGTTAAATCTATATCTTGTTTTTTTGCGTATTGTATTAAACTGAAACATGTTCTTATATTTGTTTGTAAGTGTCTATTTTGAATAAACCCTGTTTGATTGATATGTATCAAGTCTGGTAATACATCCGCTGACAAGTGTTCGAGAACCTAGTGCAGGGTTCTTCAATTCTGGTCCTGGAGGGCCGAAACACCTCTATTTTTCATCCTCTCCTTCTAATCAGGGGCTAATTCAGACCTGGGACACCAGGTGAGTGCAATTAACTACCAGGTAGAAATAAAAAGCAGAAGTGTTTCGGCCCTCCAGGACCGGAATTGAAGAACCCTGACCTAGTGCTTTTTTTCCCCATCATGGAGCCTGTGCACATTCCATGTGATAAGTTGGAATTTGTTGGTATTTACTTGTATAGAATCAAAGTTAACCTTATCTGTTCCGTCTATCATTGAAGAACCAAATAAAACATTTTAGCAGACATGACACGAGGGCAGTGGGCATTCCATAGAATGGAAGGATCATAGTATAAATACATAGTTATTGTATACATTACATATATAGCATGTGTAGGCATGTGGGCTGAGCAGACATTTAACAACAAAAACAAAAAAAACAAGCAAAGTACGTCTTTGTACTTGGGGCGCTATGCCCTTTTAGGGCTTTTAAGCTCCACATCCTCTCCTAATTTAAATAAAAAATAAAAGAGTATATATACACTGTGCATACATTTGAAGAAAGACTGCCACTAAGTACTGCGGTTGGTTTGTATTACCTTATAAGTTAAATTAAAGTTTAGTGGCTGGTGAGGGTCTACTTGGGCTGAGTGGGAGAGAAGCGTCTAATGCCCTGCCAGTCACCCCATCCCAATCCCCCAGATATAGTCCCTCTCCATTCTCACCAATAACCACCATTGAATCTTAGTTGTAATGACAAACAAGGAATAACAATAATTCGACATCCTTTCCTGTCTGTCCAGAACTCTTATTCATTTTACAACGGATTTACAAGTCTTAAAAATACAATTACATTGTAGTATATTTAAGTCCTTCCTTCCTCTCTCTCTCTCCCAAACCAAATCCATCCCTCTCCACACCCTCCCTCTCCTTCATATGCGCAGACTCCACAGGAGTCTGCTGAGGGGAGAACGGCTCATAATAAATGGCCAGAACAGAGCAAATGGAATGACATCAAGCACCTGCAAACCATGTGTTTGATATCATTCCACTCCAGTCATTAACACAAGCATGTCCTCCCCAATTAAGGTGCCACCAACCTCCTGTGACAGACACTCACACCCTCTCGCCCACACACACACACCCATAGAACAATTACTGACATTTATTGACTCACTATATTTCCGCTTTTATATTGTATTTTCAGTGTCCATGTATCTCATTGGCATCGGCTAATTATATTGTTACTTCCTAGAGAAGAACAGTTACTTGGGGACAATATAATCTAGATTGTGTTGGGGGGAGGCAGAAGGACTATTGTCTCCATTTACGATCAGCTGGTCTTGGGCATTACTGTATGTAGCCTAGTGTGCTTGTCTGTTTTTTCTGCTTCTTCCTCTCCTCAGGGTACTGGGCTGTTTCAACTGGGAAGGTTTCCTGCAGCCTGTTCAGGGCTTCATCGGTGCTTGTGAACTCCATTCTCTGTGTTCCCTAGATTTTTGTATATTCTTAAGAGAGAACATATGTTGCTACTCCCCAGAGAGCGTGTAAGAACGGTACTATTGAAGCCTAATCAACGCATTGGTCATGCAAATGGCCTATATATTCTACTTCCCCATTTCTTTACTGTGAAAAAGGTCAAAGTACCTGAATTAACCTGGCAAATGTTGACAGACCGACAGACTGGAATGACAAACATTTCCTATTCTCCTTCCAAGTGTTTTGATTAATCTTGTGGAACTACATAACATCACTTGTAAATGTAATAATGCCTCAAATGTTTTATAACTTTTACATAATAATACAATGGAGTATGATGTCGTTTGCTTTGACAGCTGAACAATTCAAAAGATATTCACAGTAAAAATGTACTTTCACAATAATCTCAGCAACCCAGAACCAAACCTCACGTGAGCCTCCAGCCACAGATGTTAGGAGGCTACTTTCACAATAAACCACATTTTATTGGCACATAAAAACATACAGTACATATATACATATTTTCTCATATTATTTACAAAATAAAGATCATGGCTGTGCTACACATGTATAAAAATATGCATGACATCTATATAAATATGTACACAATGTGCAAAATGTATGTATGGCATACAGAGGATGACAACGACTTGGCAGATGTCTTACTAGCTACAACATCTCAGACAAAGAACAATGGTTGAGCACAAGACAGTACTGTACAGAAACCACAGAATTAGGTAGGCCCAAATCAATATTATTTGCTTGCAATGATCAACATGATGATATGGCAAGTGCTGAAGTTGAATCTGCTGTACTGTGACATCTTGTTATAAGGTACTGACAAAATAAAAATGCACCAGTCCTGTAAGAGTAAGTCTATGGCCTTATTGCTTCAATAACATTCTATTAAGAGTAGCCGACAGTACACAGATTTGACATGGTTCAGAATCAAAATGTTTTCGAATCCAACGGTCACATTTAGAGCATACCCATGTTCATTTTGTCCATTGATGCACTTGGTCCTATAATTCTGATATGGATGGTAAAAATCATATACAGTAATCTTCCTCTTGCGTATATACAGAAAAAACATGAATGATTTTGAAACAACATTTTAGAAATACAAGAAACATTTTGTCAACAGTAGATATTCACCGATGTTTCACTGCCTTATTAGGCAACAATTGAAAAACTAATAATTCCTTACTAGCCTTAAACCACAGTTACAAGCATTTGGTTCCCAATGGTCAGAGACAGTGTGTACAGTATGACAGTATTACCTGCCTATGGGTTATTATTAGTGTTTGACTTGTTGGATAAGAATGATCGTTCAAATAACGACATAAATAGAAAAGCCATGGTATTCTAAAGTGCTGTACAGTACGACCGTATTAATTCTATACAATATTGATCAGAATATTTGGATTGAGATACTGAATATTAGTAACTCGTTTGACATAAGCCAGGAAGAACTACACAACGCTAGTTTCAATGTATCATACATATAATCATCAAAATTCTTCCACAAAATGGTAGCTATACTAGAAGCTACTGTGTTGTCCCTTGTAGTTTACCCTGTATGCTGGGCACACCACTGGGGGTGTCAATGTGCGTTTTGACCACATAACACAAACCAAACAGGACGGATAGAACAGTCAGAGAAAAGCTGTTCTGTGAGCCAGACGTTTAAAAAACTCAGCCTGTAAAATGTGTTCATTTGGCAAAGATATTTATGTCTGATGAACCTCCAACTTCATAAAAATAAAGTACTCAAATGAGTTGCTGCCAACTCAGTGACAGAGACAAATATAGCCCGATATCAGACACTTATTAAAACGTGCATTCAAGAAGACACGCTGACACACATGCTGACACGTGCAGACACACAAGACACATGCAGACACACAGACATAAGACACTTACTTACAGACAGACATGTAGGGCTGGGCGATATATCGAATTAATGTTTTTGCGCGATATTCCGAATGCCTGTATCGTAGAATTGAGTTTTTTTTTATTTTTCGTTTTTATTAGCGTTTATGTCCGCTTGTTATCATAGTATTTTTGGTGCTGTGCACCTTCCCATTTACACAAGAGATCTGTATATAATGGCGAGATGCTCATGTCTCCGCCCTAACAATGGGAGTCATTGTCCCAAAGGCGGGAAGGCAGGCGACAAGCTTAGGTTCAAAATTAGCGCATAGGGCTTATATTGGACAGATTTTGGCGAGAGTGAAACCTCTCGCGTCGCCTCTTTCTCCCAAGTCCCTCCCCTTACCACTCACATTTTTATTTTTTAGTCATTTAGCAGACGCTCTTATCCAGAGCGACTTAGTTAGTGAGTGCATACATTTTTCATACTGGCCCCCCGTGGGAATCGAACCCACAACCCTGGCGTTGCAAACGCCATGCTCTACCAACTGAGCTACACGGGCCCTCACAACAACAAAGATGAGAGATCACTTCTTCCTCTCTGACAAATGGTTTGAACTCGCTATTTGCATTTGATGTTTGATCCAACAGAATTGGTCATATAGACACCGAAACACATGGAGACATTATTTTACTGTAATAGAGAAGTTGTCAACCTTTCAACTTCTCAAATTTCGAGCAGAGCAGACGCCACTAAAACGGATGTCCCAATCAACGTTCATTCTGGAAAATGAATGCTCAGTTTGTCGCGCGCATTACGGTACCGCGTATCGCTAGCAGCATTTGAGTCAAATAAAGATTGCTATACTATCTGTTTAGTCTGTGTTTTATAAGAATGCAATAAGCATAAAACAATTATATTAAGGAATTGGCAACTCATTCTGAGAAATAAGGTAGGCCACTTGATTTCAACATCTGAACAAAGTGGACAGGCTACTATGCTGTTCAAACAGTTGGGAGATGGACAGAAGGTTGTGTTCATAACAATTCAACTGTTTTGCCTTGTTAGCTGAATTCAGAGCTTGTGAAATTATAACTAGATCTAAACTGGCTAAACTTGAAATATAAATATTATCTGGCTACTCACTAGCACATGGGCTTGTGCTTGAGAGATTGTTTATGAGACCCGTGTTAATTTTCTATAATGCCTGCTACATTATTTGTGAATGTGCATTATGCATGGTTATGGTAATATTTGTAACAAAATGGGCATTTTTATAGACAGACCTGAAAGCCAGATCAGTAATTATTGCAATAAAAGCAAGTATAACTATTTTGATAAAATAATTACATTATTAGTGTGTCTTATGGTTGTGGAAGGCATATATTCAGCCTAGGTATAATGAATTTACTAGATTTTTGCTGAGTGTTTTAAATGTAGTGTATTTGACCTTTAAATTGTACAACAAAGCTTATTTAGAGAAAACATTTTTATTTTATTTTTCAAATCGAGACATATATTTGGAATCGCCCATAAACAATTTTTTTAAAAGTGAGATATGAGTTTTAGGCAGGGGCACAACTTTCACTGGGGACTTTTGCATTTTTGTCCCCACCCAGTTTTATCATTGGAATGTGATACAAAACGAGGCAACGGTGTGCTTTAGGGCCATGCGGACGCCTCCGAGCTGCCCCCCCCACACTTCTAAAACCACAGTTGCGCCCCTGGTTTTAGGCCACATCGCCCAGCCCTAAACACATGCATACTTTCTCACACAGAGACAGCACCACAGACACACACAGAGACAGAACCACAGACACACAAAGTGCAGAGAGTTGACAGACAGATTTCAGGACAGACAGAAGAGTATAACGCCTCTGTTCTCCAGAGGTCATGCAGCCACATTAAAACATGTCACAAACACTGTAGAATCCAGTTAGCCTGAGTGCCAGTCTTTTTGTGCCATCATGCCACCTCCTTGTCACTCATGGTCATGTCAAATATATCTGTCTTGACAATGAGTAACAGAGTTGGCAAGAGCACAAAGAGACATGGAACCAGGCTAGCATACAGTAAGTACACACATTAACCTGTATGTATTGTACCTGTGTGATACCATATTTGTTCCCTCGCCACTGATACGTCAGTTGTCTTTCAGAAGATAAAGCTGCCAACAATGTAAAGTCTCCATTTACATTCAGGCGGATCAACTTAGACTTGAACTGAAGGCGCTAGTACACAGAGATAACCAACAAGTGGATCGACATTGTTTCAATAAACCGTTAAATCTACAAAATCATTATCTGTGATTCACATTTCCTTATGAGGTGAAGGAGGTGTAAGGCCCGCCTCCTTAGTGCATAGCTCACAGAGTGGGAGGAGTCCACTCCTCCTCGCCCAATAGGAGTGAGTCTTTGTTCTCAGCGTCAGTTCAGTTCATTGCTTTAAATAGTCCAACTGTCTCATCCAATACAATATGTATCAGAAGGGTCAGAAATATAGGTATGTCGCAATAAAAGACCAGTGTTAAACACAGCCCTGTACTCTGTCAGGTTTACGTCTGTCAGTTATGCCGTCTGTCGTGGCTTGTGTACAACAGATCTGTAATAAACAAACAGCATGCTTCCACAGAGCAATGGCTGTAGATGAAGAGCCTGTAGTATGACTGATGTGAAACGCATGCGAACTTAACACATCCACATGTTCACCGCAAGGCAAGCTGACCACCATACAGGCTGGTTGCACAACCCAATAAACACTCCAGGAGGGCTGAGGGAACATCTAACCTTGTTCTGGTTGAAATAACTCCGTCATTTACAGGATATTTACATAATTTCTGCATCCTTGTTCATTTGGCTCTGGCCCCAGTACTCTATTAAGCACCACCCAATGCTCCCATCAACGGCTGGCCAATCCTAGGATATGGTAGCAAAAAATAAACAAGACAATTTTGTGTTAACCCCCCCCAAAAAATTTTTGGTTTTTGTTTTAAAATGCACCAGGACTATAACCTGACTAACCAAGTCTGGATTTCTTATGTTGAGTACCTCTATCCCAACCACTCCTCTCCTCCTCTTCTCTCAGTCCCTCCATCCTTGCCCTCATCCATCTCTCCATCAGTCCCAGTGCAGCTGCAGGTCGTGTGTATCCAGGAAGTCTGAAGGAATCCCCAGTGGCGTGAGCCCCCCCGCGGGGCCGGGTGGCATGGTTAGGTCCAGCCACTCCATGTTGTCTAGGGCTGTGTCAGACAGGCCCATATTGAGGGAGGGGGGAGACGTGGAGTCGCAGAAGGACAGCTCCGAGGTGTCCATGGGGGAGTAGGATTGATCCAGGAGCTGGGACTGCAGCTCCTCGATCAGACCCAGGGTGCGGGGGTCCGTAGTTGGGGATGGGTCGTTCAGGGTCCCCTCCAGGAAGGCCTCCAGCTGGTTGTCTGAGGTCAGGGAGGCCAGGCTTGGGAGATGGAGGGGGTCGACGGGCGGGGTGGGAGGGGGAGCTACCTGGATCTGCGGAGGGGGCCTGGACAGGGCAGTGTTGACAGGGAGGGTAGTGATGTTGGCTGTGATAGGAACAGTCTTGGTGCTGAGAGACAGAAGGTCCTGCTGCTGGATGAAAGGAGTGATCTCTGGAGGAAATAGAAGATGGGGACAGATTAATCACCTGTATTAAACACAGGCTTCTTTAATGTTAATGTGAAGTCTAAAAACAAACTCCAACTTTATTACTGTTTACAGATATGAAACGGCCAGATAATCATAACTAGGTCAGTCCCTTCAGGGTTATGACAAGGAGCTAAAGGTGTAAATGTTTCTTGATGCTGTGAACTCTCACCTCCACTCTGAATCAGGATGTCAAATAGGTCGTCCATTTGCTGGCTGGTTGCCGTGGAAACCTGAGAACGAGACAATAAGGTAAGGGGGTGGAGATGCATGACCAATAGCATTACAGTCTCTGGGGTATGACCAATAGCATTACAGTCCCTCAGGACTTGGGAGAGTACCTCATATATTTGTGAATGTGTGTGTGTGTGTGTTTGTTACTGTATATATGTGGGAGTGTGTGATTGTCTGTTACTGTATGAGTATGTTTGTCTGTGTGTGTGTGTGTGTGTGTCTGTTACTGTATGAGTGTGTGTTTGTCTGTGTGTGTGTGTCTGTTACTGTATGAGTGTGTGTTTGTCTATGTGTGTGTGTTCACCTGTGTAAGGTTGTTGGCCTGCTTCAGGTTGCGTGTCTGTTTGACTGCATCCTCGTAGCGGGGGGGCTCCCTGGTCGTGGGGGGCTGGGTCACGAGGGAGGAGGGATGGAGGATGAAGGCGGGCTGGGATGGAGACGGAGATGGAGAGGGGGATAAGAAGAAGAAAACATTGAACAAACACAACCTACCTTGTCTCTAACAACAACTCATATAACCAATGTAAGATTTGAGAGGATTTGAGAGAGAAAGTGGAACTGGAAAGGTAGGTGGTTTACAATGTGTATTTTGCGTCACATTTAACCTAGAGGTTAGAGGATGATGTTTTCTAATAATACACCTAAGGGTACCTTGTTGACAGGCCCCTTGGAGAGGGTGTGGTTGGGTGAAGCCCCCTCGGGAGAGAGCCTGTTATCTGGGGAGCTGCTCAGGAAACACTGGGGATGCATGTCAAGCCTTGTATGGTTCTCCACCATCCCAGGGCCAGGGTTGTTGCACGCTGTGAAAGTCTGTAGAAGAGTGACACACAAAAAGGGGTTAACCTTAACTTCATCACCAGTCCTACTAGATCTTATTTCAAGCACGTTTCAGATCCATATTTTCCAGGATTCTGGTGTGGTATGACTTACCTGCAGCATGTGGTTGTGATTAGGTCTCTGCTGTTGAGTTGAGGCCTGCCGAGTCTCCATCTTGGTGGTGTGTAGCTGGGGCACTGAGGCCTGGATCAGGCCTGGGGCTTGATTTGACATCGTAGCCTGGAGGACAGGTAGGAGGATCTGGGTAGTGCCATCCTGGGCTGCAAGCAGGGTCTGGGTGCCAGGCTGGCCTACAACCTGGGACACTGTCCCCTGGTGGCTGATGAAGAACTGGGGCAGGCTGGGGGTCGAGTTGGGCTGGTGCGGGGGCTGGGAGTTGCAGATTACATCCTCCAGCTTCACCACGGTTGGAAGAGAGTGAGGCTGAGTCTGGGGAGCCATGTTTGAGGTAACCCTGGCTGAGCAGTTAGGGAGGACCCGGTCTTCCAGTTTGACCTTGTTGGAAGTATGGATCATGGGGACAGGGTCTGTGGAGGGTCCCTGTAGAGGCTGGGTCTTCTCCACCTCCAGCTGCATCTTCAGCTCCTCCACCAGCCTCTGCTCCTGCTCCAGCTTCCTCATCAGCTCCTCGATCTGACGTTCCTTCTCATGGAGCCGTCGGTCCTTCTCCTCCGGGACACGACCAGGGACAACACCTGGCCTCAGGGGGGACATCCCTGCGCCTGCACGACCGGGGCTCACACTCTGGGGGTCGCAAAGGAACTCGGACACCCCTCTGTTGTCTCTAAAGGTGGAGAGGTCTGTGGGGATTGGGGACACTGGGTGTGTGGAGCTCATGCTCTCTGGTGCCACCTGATGGGCAGCTAGGTGAACTGCGGGGGATGAGCTGACCTCCATAGGGACTGAGGATGGGAGGGTGTTAAGGCCGGGGGTCAGGGCTGGGGTGCTGGGGCTCTCCTGGTAAGGTTTCAGCCTCTCGATGAGATCAGTCTTGGTCCCTGACACAGGGAGGCTTCGCAACTTCAGCTCCAGTTTCAACTCGGCCACCTTCATGTCCTCCAGGTTGGGGGGCAGGTGGCCAGGCTTGCGGTTGGACAGGCTGTTGGGGCGGACAGGGGTAGGAGGCGGGACAGTGACAGGGGGCGGGCGGCAGGGACACCACTATAGAGGTTGGCAGACCGTTCACAGCGCTGTTCTGACCCTCAGCTACAGGCCTGGAGGAAGAGAGGAAGGGGAATGGAGAGAGAAACAAGGGGAAGGAGGGAGAGTAAAGAGGGTGGAGTGAGAGATGGTGAAGGAGGAAGAGGGGAAAGAGGGGGAAAGAGGGGAGGGGTGGAGAGAGAGGGAGAAGGTAACAATGGAGGGACGGGGGGGTGGAGAGAGAGAGAGAAAGGAAATGTGTTAGCAATATGAAGGGAACTAAGGAGCTTCCTCTGCCCGGCGCCTCAGTACACAGTCAGTCAATGGAACAATGCAGAGTTCCAACAATAACTGACATACACAGTTCTAATGGGCCCTGGATCAACTCCCACTAAGACAACATCCTGCAGGTTATTAATATCATTACAGAGGATTTGTTATTGGAAACTAGCTAATTGTCCTATTGCCATTTGGGCCATTGGAAACAACAACAGCTGGGTTGCTTTTTAGGTACTTTCCAGCTAACATAATGTTCTCTTGTAAACCTTTGTTTGAAAAACGGGTAGACGGATCCGGTCTTTACGTCAAAGAGGTTGATAGCCTAGTAAGGGGCAAATCCTAACTTCCATTTAAATCACATTTGCACTTGGTCTCCCATTGACAAAGTGGAAGTTAGGATTTGCCCCTGATATGACAGTAATATCCTACTTTAAGGGTGCAGGAAGAATGGTGTGGTAGTTGTAGTGCTGCTGCTGCTGGTGGAGGATCTGCAGCTGGAGGAAAAGCTGCTGCTGGTGGAGGATCTTGGCGTAGGATGAGTCCATGGGGGCTTCGCTGGCTTCCTGTTTCTGGTCCGGGGGGACGTACTGGTGGTACTTTAACTTCTTGACCCGGGGCTTGGGCTCCTTGCCCTTCTTACTGCGATTCCTCTCCCCCGCCTGCCTGGGCTGGCTCTGCTGTCGGATGAGAGAGGAGGTGAAATGGCAAGATAAAGAAGATGCACATGCTTCAAAACGTTCAAGTTTATTATATAAAACATCATTGCACAACAATATGAAATGAGATGCGCTTTATACGATGAGGTCCACTCTGAAATAAACTAAAATACATTGACATAAAAAACAACAGTCATCTAAAAAGGGATTTCCTTTTTGGGTTAAAAGTTGAGTTTTTACCAGTGGGCACATTCCAGTTAGGAATTGAAGAAATGACCCCAGGTAGACTACAGGGTCAGTTTGTACGCTCTAGGCAGAAAGGTCAGTTGGTGTCTTTTAGTGCAACTGATTGGCTGTGTGTATTGTCTCCCATTTCGCAGGTTATAGTGGTTTGGTCAGTCTTAGACTTGTTTTAATAAACAGGGTCAGCTCTGACCATCTGTGTTTAGAAGTGACTCAAGTACTGTATTTTTCAATTACTTTAATTCAGATTTGAGTACAGAAAGATAAAAAAAATAAAAATACTGTCAAACACCTTTATTCATCGATTTGGATTCAATGCTAGTTCAAAGACTGAGCTTTTGTTTCAATGTGAACTAATTCCCTAAACAGTAGACAAAA
This sequence comes from Coregonus clupeaformis, assembly GCF_020615455.1. NCBI lineage: Eukaryota > Metazoa > Chordata > Actinopteri > Salmoniformes > Salmonidae > Coregonus > Coregonus clupeaformis. Next base: position 74,667,719 of record NC_059192.1, on the reverse strand, counting down.
CAACGTGTCTGCTTACTTTCACTAGGCTGGGCCCTGGCTTTTGAGAAGCGACAGTGGTGATTGGCTGAGGTGAGGGAGCTGGGCGGCTGACTGGTGGCTCATTGGTGGAGAGAGCTTTGAGGAAGTCTGCTGTTGCCTGGGTGACAACAGGGAAGGGCTGGGACAGAAAGAGAAGTCAGAGAAACACAATAACATTTCAGTTATAACAGGTAAGCCTATGTTTCAATATCAATAATATTTACCTAAATTCTTAATTATTACAATCCTTCAGGGGTAGACAAAAAATGAGGGGTATTATTAGGGACGCAAATCTACCAGTCATTTACCAAAGTTACCGGAATCTTCAGTAATTTTGGTAATAAACAGGTAATCTATTGTAACTTTGGTAATTTATACTTTTAAAAAATGTAAGATATAGTATTAATTTTTTATATCGGTGTCCATATTGTCCATGAGTTTCTAGTGGCTAGACCATATGGTTCAAGAGAAAAATGGCCTAATTAATGAAAAAAGCATCTAATCAACAATGGCATTATTTTTCTATTAATTCTGCAACGCTTTCAACTATTAACTTTTTTCACAACTGCCACCAGTTTGGCGCCAAAACATTTACAACGAAGACATAGTCAAATAAATAAGTGTATAAAAATGATAAAGGATATTTCATGCTGAAACCCTCATATTAAACACATTATTACATTTTAGTCATTTAGCAGACGCTCTTTATCCAGAGCGACTTACAATAGTGAATGAATACATTTTCGTACTGGTCCCCCATGGGAATCAAACCCACAACCCTGGCATTGCAAGCACCATGCTCTACCAACTGAGCTACACAGGACACCAATGGTATTCATTAAGTTCATGGTTTATATTTATGTTGTCATTAACATTTTTAAATCATGCTATTTGATTATTTTAATTATAGACACCTAAAAAGCCACTAGATGTAATCTTATAGAATTCCCCAAAAACCTTGAAAGCTACCAAAATTCTGGTAGTTTACTGGTAAACTTAGAAAGTTAACAGTAATATACCCTCCCTTTGCAACACTAAGTATGATGAAGCATATTTATTGTCCTTCAAGAGGAAATTTGAGTGGATAAAGATCCTCCCTAGTCCCTACCTGTAAAATGGTATGGTTGTTGGTGGTGGTGGGCAGCGGTGGTGGACAGGGGGCGTCCAGGGCCCGGGGTTCCCCAGGGGAGGGGGAGGGTGCGGAGGCCTGGGACTCGTGGCTGGCCGGCTGCTCTGGAGACAGGGCATCCCCGCTGTCCTCCTCAAACCCGTAGGCGTCCAGTGCTTTGGGGTAGTTTACTGAGGGACCAACACAGTCAACATTAATACATAACATTAACTCCCGAGTGGCGCAGTGGTCTAAGGCACTGCATCGCAGTGCTAGCTGTGCCACTAGAGATTCTGGTTCGAATCCAGGCTCTGTCGTAGCCGGCCGCGACCGGGAGACCCATGGGGCGGCGCACAATTCGCCCAGGGTAGGGGAGGGAATGGCCGGCAGGGATGTAGCTCAGTTGGTAGAGCATGGCGTTTGCAACGCCAGTGTTGTGGGTTCGATTCCCATGGGGGGCCAGTATAAAAAATTATGTATGCACTCACTAACTGTAAGTCGCTCTGGATAAGAGCGTCTGCTAAATGACGTAAATGTAACTAAGGACCACGTTAAAAAGGGGGAAAGGTGAACGAAGAGGTCTAAGAATTGTGTGATCTGGGCCCGTTTAGTGCTGATCTAGGATCAGGTTTCGGCTGTCCATCTAATCTTATTCATTATGAGCTAGAAAGACAACTGATCCTGATCAGCACTCCTACACTGAGACTTGATACATACGGCTCCAGATCGAGATCACTCTCACCAATGATGGCCTCCTTGACGCTGGATTCTACAGGCAGAATGTTCTTTTCTACCAGTTCCATGGGGCCGGGGCGCTGGGCCAGCTTCTCATTCAGGTCGTCAGCCAGCCTGGCCCTCTTCAGCTTCATCTGGGTGGCCTGCAGTGAGGGCTCTGCCCCAGTCTCCTTGAGGATGTGCATTCTGACCAGCTCAGATCTCTCTGGTCGGCTGCGGATCTTGTGCTTCAGGAAGTTCTCAGTCTGGGGTAGGGAACAGGGGGTCAGGGCATTGTCAAGTAATTTCAATGCAAGAAGTTACTGAATATATTAAGGAATGTATTTGCAAGGCTGAGCTCTTACCCTGGCTCTCTCCAGGCTGCGTATCTGCTCATGGAATGCCGCTGGGCTCTTTAGAGCTGCATGGACAGAAACACATTATGTCAGCTTCATCAACAGACAGATAACTACATTATGACTTTATGAAGTGACAGTGGCCACACTCACGTGGCATTATGCCCTGGTCTACCAGCTGCTCACGGGTACGTCTCTGCTGTAGCCTCAGCTGAAGGACTGTTGGAGAAGAGAGAGAGAAGGTTAGTGGGGGAGAAGGGTAGAATCTTCAGTAAACACAACCAGAGAGGGCCTGCATCTGAGGGTCTGAACCCATCATGAGTAACTGAGGTTCCAGAGCAGGATGTAGCTCTGATAGACCGCTAGACACATACCAGGGGAGTTCGGACCCCCACGGCCACCACAATCACCACTCATTTCCTCTCTAGCCAGCAGTGTAACCACATAACACTGACCAATGGAATGTCCTCCTCTAACCCAGTCCGTCAATTCATTAAGAATTGCCCCCCCACCCCTCTTTTGCGCTGCTGCTACTCTCTGTTTATTATCTATGCATAGTCACTTTAATAACTCTACCTACATGTACATATTACCTAAATTACCTCGACTAACCGGTGCCCCCACACATTGACTCGGTACCGGTACCCCCTGTATATAGCCTCCCTACTGTTATTTTACTGCTGCTCTTTAATTATTTGTCACTTTTATTTCGTATTGTTTTATATAGTATTTTTGTGTGATTTTTTTAGGTATTCTTTCTTAAAACTGCACTGTTGGTTAAGGGCTTGTAAGTAAGCATTTCACTGTAATGTCTACACCTGTTGTATTCGGCGCATGTGACAAATAACATTTGATTTGATTTGGTCTCACTTGAATACCTTATATGAACAACAATGTCATTCCTTAAAACTGTTTCATTCTTTGGTCCTTGGAAAATTGTACAGGAACAGAAATCAGGGGGAATTGCGATTTTATCTCAAATGGCTAAACATGTAAAGAAAAAAAAACATACACCGAAATCAGCTCAAATGTACTTGACTACATTGATTACCATAATAGCTGTGTTCCCTTCCTGTATCAATAACCACAACATTACTGCAACCAGGAAACCAACTTGATTACCCAGATCAAAACAACACTACTACATTAATAAAGAACATGCATTGAGTTGTACAATTTAGAGTGACTAAACCTGCCAATGTGACACATCCATGGCATTAACAGAATGCTGAGTAGCCTGTGACCTCAGAGTCATTCTAAGCAGACAGACAGACACCTCATCTGACCCTGAGAAACGACCTCCTATCCACTCGGGGCAATTCCACGGAAACAGAATGACAGTGACTACGATTTTTCACTTTAAAAGAAAGCCAAACAAAAACCATTGATTTCTAAGTTAAACAAACCATACAACTATGCACAAGGACTACTTTTAACAATTTCCATAGAAAATTGTACAAAAACACATTTACTCAAAGAACAGCGAAAATATAACGTTTGGTAACAGAATTACTAAAGTCTACCTCACAATTTTTATGTGAACACATTTTCCAAAAACACCTAAATACCTACTCCGAATTAAGATTCGAAGATGTCTGCAGAAAGAATGGATTGTCAGCTATGATATGACAACTTGTGTTTGAAAACATCTATTTTGGTTATTGAACTACAGTAAGTGAAGTGGATTAACACCAGATAACAGAATGATGGTAACAGAATGACATCATGTGTCCCTGATCTGTACTATACAGAAATTAATAATTATAAATATGAATGTCATTCTCTTCATGGTGATGTATCCTGAATAGGTACACAAAAAGGTAGAAATATGCAATATCCTCCTTTGCATATTTGGGTATTATTCTACACACTGGCTATTATTCTAATGAGCTCTGGTGGAAATTCCTGCAGTCAGCATGCCAATTGCATGCTCCCTCAAAACTTGAGACATCTGTGGCATTGTGTTGTGTGACAAAACTGCACATTTTAGAGTGGCCTTTTATTGTCCCCAGCACAAGGTGCACCGGTGTAATGATCATGCTGTTTAATCAGCTTCTTGATATGCCACACCTGTCAGGTGGATGGATTATCTTGGCAAAGGAGCAATGCTCACTAACAGGGATGTAAACACATTTGTGCACAAAATTTGAGAGAAATAAGCTTTGTGTGCATATGGAACATTTCTGGGATTTTTTATTTAAACTCATGAAACATGGGACCAACACTTTACATGTTGCGTTTATATTGTTGTTCAGTATAAATTCCAAAGTTTGTCATTTTATTAAATTAAGATTTTCAAATGCCATGGTATATTCTTGTAGGTAAAAATGTCAAAAGGATCATTTAATTTAGACAAAGCTTTTTCATTGTTAAAATAGGCCCCCCCAAAAATATAAATAAATTACACTCACTCAAGTAATTGAATACTAACGTCCGTTCGGGTACCCGGATATTCAATTAACCGTGCCGATCCCTACTGTATAGTACTGTATTATACTGACCTATACTCTACTTATATTTACTGTCCTGTGCTCTACTGTCCTGTCCTGTGCTCTACTGTCCTGTCCTGTCCTCTACTGTCCTGTCCTGTCCTCTACTGTCCTGTCCTCTACTGTCCTGTCCTCTACTGTCCTGTCCTCTACTGTCCTGCACTGTGCTCTACTGTCCTGTCCTGCACTGTGCTCTACTGTCCTGTCCTGCACTGTGCTCTACTGTCCTGTCCTGCACTGTGCTCTACTGTCCTGTCCTGCACTGTGCTCTACTGTCCTGTCCTGCACTGTGCTCTACTGTCCTGTCCTGCACTGTGCTCTACTGTCCTGTCCTGCACTGTGCTCTACTGTCCTGTCCTGCACTGTGCTCTACTGTCCTGTCCTGCACTGTGCTCTACTGTCCTGTCCTGCACTGTGCTCTACTGTCCTGTCCTACACTGTGCTCTACTGTCCTGTCCTGCACTGTGCTCTACTGTCCTGTCCTGCACTGTGCTCTACTGTCCTGTCCTGCACTGTGCTCTACTGTCCTGTCCTGCACTGTGCTCTACTGTCCTGTCCTGCACTGTGCTCTACTGTCCTGTCCTGCACTGTGCTCTACTGTCCTGTCCTGCACTGTGCTCTACTGTCCTGTCCTGCACTGTGCTCTACTGCACTCTACTGCACTCTACTGCACTCTACTGCACTCTACTGCACTCTACTGCACTGCACCGTGCTGTCCAAACTTGTGAAACAGACGTCTATGATTGGTTCCGATTTGGACTGACCAAATTTTAACTACATTTGATCGTCCGGTGTCGGTCGGTGCTCAGTGGGTGAGAGGGCTGGTTACTGGAAATGGAAAGAAAGGGGCCTCGTGGTTAGTTGTTAGTAAGAGCCGGGAGCGGTGACATTAACTGGAGAGGGATTGTCCAGACTGTTTTCACACTCTTGCATTGACCACCATGTGACAGAAAGACAAAGAAAACAGTTATGATCTGAACATAACAGTATGCCAGTGGAAGGGAGGACAGTAGCAGGTGACCCAACTGTGGTTTGTGACTACTATGAATTCCCATTGTAGCCAATTTAGTTGCAGTTATTCTGTTAATGATTTTCTGGTCATTCTGTTACCGATTTGGTAACAGAATGATATGTTTTAATCACTTAAATCATAAACCAAATTGTTTAATTTGTAAAAACACTACATAATTGGTAGGTCTACCGCTACTTGTTACTTCTGTGAACATTCATTTTCCTCCCTCCATATTAGAGATGAGAAAATATCTTAAAGATGTGGGTTTTTCAGAATGACTAGACAAGGCAATATTTCTTAAAGTTACAGAAGGCAGAAAAAATTCTCAAAAACTACAGTGAGGGAAAATAGTTTTTGATCCCCTGCTGATTTTGTACGTTTGCCCACTGACAAAGAAATGATCAGTCTATAATTTTAATGGTAGGTTTATTTGAACAGTGAGAGACAGAATAACAACAACAAAATCCAGAAAAACGCATGTCAAAAATGTTATAAATTGATTTACATTTTAATGAGGGAAATAAGTATTTGACCCCCTCTCAATCAGAAAGATTTCTGGCTCCCATGTGTCTTTTATAGAGGTAACAAGCTGAGATTAGGAGCACACTCTTAAAGGGAGTGCTCCTAATCTCAGCTTGTTACCTGTATAAAAGACACCTGTCCACAGAAGCAATCAATCAATCAGATTCCAAACTCTCCACCATGGCCAAGACCAAAGAGCTCTCCAAGGATGTCAGGGACAAGAATGTAGACCTACACAAGGCTGGAATGGGCTACAAGACCATCGCCAAGCAGCTTGGTGAGAAGGTGACAACAGTTGGTGCGATTATTCGCAAATGGAAGAAACACAAAGGTCCTGTCAATCTCCCTCGGCCTGGGGCTCCATGCAAGATCTCACCTCATGGAGTTGCAATGATCATGAGAACGGTGAGGAATCAGCCCAGAACTACACGGGAGGATCTTGTCAATGATCTCAAGGCAGCTGGGACCATAGTCATCAAGAAAACAATTGGTAACACACTACGCCGTGAAGGACTGAAATCCTGCAGCTAGCCACAAGGTCCCCCTGCTCAAGAAAGCACATATACAGGCCCATCTGAAGTTTGCCAATGAACATCTGAATGATTCAGAGGAGAACTGGGTGAAAGTGTTGTGGTCAGATGAGACCAAAACTGAGCTCTTTGCCATCAACTCAACTCGCCGTGTTTGGAGGAGGAGTAATGCTGCCTATGACCCCAAGACCACCATCCCCACTGTCAAACATGGAGGTGGAAACATTATGCTTTGGGGGTGTTTTTCTGCTAAGGGGACAGGACAATTTCACTGCATCAAAGGGACGATGGACCGTCAAATCTTGGGTGAGAACCTCCTTCCCTCAGCCAGGGCATTGAAAATGGGTAGTGGATGGGTATTCAAGAAGAAGCACATTAAGGTCCTGGAGTGGCCTAACCAATGTCCAGACCTTAATCCCATAGAAAATCTGTGGAGGGAGCTGAATGTTCGAGTTGCCAAACGTCAGCCTCAAAACCTTAATGACTTGGAGAAGATCTGCAAAGAGGAGTGGGACAAAATCCCTCCTGAGATGTGTGCAAACCTGGTGGCCAACTACAAGAAACATCTGACCTCTGTGATTGCCAACAAGGGTTTTGCCACCAAGTACTAAGTCAAATACTTATTTCCCTCATTAAAATGCAAATGAATTTATAACATTTTTGACATTCATTTTTCTGGATTTTTTTGTTGTTATTCTGTCGCTCACTGTTCAAATAAACCTACCATTAAAATTAGACTGATCATGTCTTTGTCAGTGGGCAAACATACAAAATCAGCAGGGGATCAAATACTTTTTTCCCTCACTGTAAATCTAAGTGTTGATATCAGTTGGCAGGGGTCTTTACTTCAACATTATTGTGTTTTGATGTATTTCTAATATCTTGTAAGACTTTTTCTGCTAGATGTTTTCTAAAGACCCCTTTTCCATCTGTTTGACCAGAAATCTAAGCCTTTGCTTATTCCTAATTTGTTGGATGGAAAATTAATTTCTCAAAAACATAGACACTTAGCTTTCATTTGACACCAAATTTGATAAACTTCACATATTAGTGATATTGGAGCTTTTTACATGGAAATGCCCCTCTCACTGAATCACACTCAATGCTCCACTGCCAGAAAACACTGAATCACAAGTCTCACTCAATGCTCCTCTGCCAAAAAAGCCACAACTAAAGATACAATAAAATAAGTGGAGAATCTCCTAATGTATCTGGCCTATACACTCAGTCGGCCAATACAGGGTTGTAAACTACACCATACCCAAAGCGCTATGCCTCAACATATTTATACTCCAGAAGCACAAACAAACAAAAGTAATTAAAGGGTGCTAAGTGAGAAAATCACCTGGTCTGAATCGGTCCCTGCAGACTGAGGGGGTCTCCACATCCAGACAAGCCATAGTTAATATCAGCCAAGGAGGACAGAGCTGATGGGGGCTCTGGAAGGTCTGTACGTTACAGATTAACTACCGTCCCATCTGCCTCTGTGTCAGTCTGTTAGTCCACAGAGAGATCAGACTCCAAGACACACACTCTCTCTCTCACATCAGTCAGTAGCAACCAACCCGCCAGTGAGAAACAAGAGGCAGAACAGGATCAGTTCAAGTTAACCCTTGCAGTGCGTGATCGCCCATCACCCCTTACAGCATCTTTTAGGAGAACAGAAAGTCATAACAGCAGTAGCTGAGTGACACTGGGGTCTATTTGGTTAGGCTGATTCACATTTCAATGGGGTAACAACACTGACCCCTGGGGAACACCCTGACCAGACTGTCAGTCATAGTGATATGTAAACACTGGGCTATGTAGGGCTGAGTTAACACACACACACACACAGACAGACAGTTTACATGCAAACACAGATGACACACAGCCAGTTTACATGCAAACACAGACGACACACAGCCAGTTTACATGCAAACACAGACAGTTTACATGCAAACACAGACAGTTTACATGCAAACACAGACAGTTTACATGCAAACACAGACAGTTTACATGCAAACACAGACAGTTTACATGCAAACACAGACAGTTTACATGCAAACACAGACAGTTTACATGCAAACACAGACTCAGTCCAGGTCAGCTATGAGGGTGAGAGATTCTGACCAGGATTTCAAGGAGTCTGACACTTACACCACTCCCCTGTGGTTAATCTTTTAACAGTATGTAGTTTCTCCAGTTGCTCAACGTCTGCAGTGTATGGGATGTATCAGGCCTTGACATTAACACTTGTCCGGGACAAGTCAAAATAATAATAATAGTCTGGCAAGCAGAATATAGTCGGAAGTTGTCCGAATGGACAAGTCAAAAAGGAATCACACAAATCACAATATCAACCAATTACTCCTATCAGAATTGGATCAAAACCCTCTGGATGCGATGTGTTGCACACTGTTCTCTGAATCTCTACAGAGCGCATCGGAATATAATTATTGTATTGCATTGAGGCACAAGCGGTCTTTCAACCACGGAGCCGCGTGCAGCCACATTTGTTGATAATCCTTGTTAGTGAGTCATTTGCCGAGTTATAGCACATTTTTGGTCAGCAAACAGGGTTCATATGGTTATGAAAAGTCCAGGGGGGGGTTGCTCAATGAGAGAGGGAGACTTTGCAGCAGCAGGTATGCTAGCCTATAAAATAAATAATGATAGACAACAGAATAACTAGATAGCAAATTCAAAACACATAGCCTAGTTATCTCGATAGTTAACTATTTAGGTAGCAGCATGTATTAATGTCATTGTCATGTCCTATATCTGCCCTGTCCCTATGTCACAAAGGGAGAGATGCATTCTGGGAGAAGGGAGAGACGCAAGCGTAAGCATACGACGGTTGAGCAATTACATTTTCTAAATGTAGCATCACGATGCAAAATGAGTCATACCGGCAGTATTTCTGTTATATATCTAGAAAACTCAGGGCCTCCCGAGTGGCACAGCGGTCTAAAGCACTGCATCGTCTAAAGTCACTACAGACCCGGGTTTGATCCCAGGCTGTGTCGTAGCCGGCCGCGACCGGGAGACACATGGGGCGGCGCACAATTGGCCCAGCGTCGTCCAGGGTAGGGGAGGGAATGGCCGGCAGTGATGTAGCTCAGTTGGTAGAGCATGGCGTTTGCAACGCCAGGGTTGTGGGTTAGATTCCCACAGGGGGCCAGTATGAAAAAATAAATAATAATGTATGCACTCTCTAACTGTAAGTCGCTATGGATAAGAGCGTCTGCTAAATGACTAAAAATGTAACATGAAAATGAGCTGGCGCACAATTGACCCAGCATCGTCCGGGTTAGGGGAGGGTTTGGCCGGCTGGGATGACCTTGTCCCACCGCGCTCTAGCGACTCCTTGTGGCGGGCCGGGCGCATGCACGCTGACTTCGGTCGCCAGCTGTACGGTGTATCCTCTGACATGTTGGTGCGGCTGGCTTCCGGGTTAAGCGAGCAGTGTGTCAAGAAGCAGTGCGGCTTGGCAGGGTCGTGTTTCGGAGGACGCACGGCTCTCAACCTTCGCCTCTCCCGAGTCCGTACGGGAGTTGCAGCGATGGGACAAGACTAACTACCAATCGGATATTATATATTATATACACATGCACACACTACCGTTCAAAAGTTTGGGGTCACTTAGAAATGTCCTTGTTTTCGAAAGAAAAGCAATTTTGTTGTCCATTAAATAACATCAAATTGATCAGAAATACAGTGTAGACATTGTTAATATTGTAAATGGCTATTGTAGCTGGAAACGGCTGATTTTTAATGGAATATCTGCATAGGCGTACAGAGGACCATTATCAGCAACCATCAGTCCTGTGTTCCAATGGCACGTTGTGTTTGCTAATCCAAGTTGATCATTTTAAAAGGCTACCTTTTGCAATTATGTTAGCACAGCTGAAAACTGTTGTGCTGATGAAAGAAGCAATAAAACTGGCCTTCTTGAGACTAGTTGAGTATCTGGAGCATCAGCAATTGTGGGTTCGATTACAGGCTCAAAATGGCCAGAAACAAATAACTTTCTTCTGAAACTCTAAGGCTTTTCTATGTGAGAAATTGCCAAGAAACTGAAGATCTCATACAACGCTGTGTACTACTCCCTTCACAGAAAAGCGCAAACTGTCTCTAACCAGAATAGAAAGACGAGTGGGAGGCCCCGGTGCACAACTGAGCAAGAGGACAAATACATTAGAGTGTCTAGTTTGAGAAACAGGCGCCTCACAGGTCCTCAACTGGCAGTTTCATTAAATAGTACCCGCAAAACACCAGTCTCAACGTCAACAGTGAAGAGGCGACTCCGGGATGCTGACCTTCTAGGCAGAGTTGCAAAGAAAAAGCCATATCTCAGACTGGCCAATAAAAAAAAATATTAAGATGGGCAAAAGAACACAGATACTGGACAGAGGAAGATTTGAAAAAAGTGTTATGGCCAGACGAATCAAAGTTTGAGGTGCTCGGATCACAAAGAATAACATTTGTGAGACGCAGACCAAATGAAAAGATGCTGGAGGAGTGCTTGATGCCATCTGTCAAGCATGGTGGAGGCAATGTGATGGTCTGGGGGTGCTTTGATGGTGGTAAAGTGGGAGATTTGTACAGGGTAAAAGGGATCTTGAAGAAGGAAGGCTATCACTCTATTTTGCAACGCCATGCCATACCCTGTGGACGGCGCTTGATTGGAGCCAATTTCCTCCTACAACAGGACAATGACCCAAAGCACAGCTCCAAACTATGCAATAACTATTTAGGGAAGAAGCAGTCAGCTGGTATTCTGTCTATAATGGAGTGGCCAGCACAGTCACCGGATCTCAACCCTATTGAGCTGTTGTGGGAGCAGCTTGACCGTATGGTACGTAAGAAGTGCCCATCAAGCCAATCCAACTTGTGGGAGGTGCTTCAGGAAGCATGGGGTGAAATCTCTTCAGATTACCTCAACAAATTGACAACTAGAATGCCTAAGGTCTGCAAGGCTGTAATTGCTGCAAATGGAGGATTCTTTGACAAAAGCAAAGTTTGAAGGACACATATACATATATATATATATATACAGTGGGGAAAAAAAGTATTTAGTCAGCCACCAATTGTGCAAGTTCTCCCACTTAAAAAGATGAGAGAGGCCTGTAATTTTCATCATAGGTACACGTCAACTATGACAGACAAAATGAGGAAAAAAATCCAGAAAATCACATTGTAGGATTTTTAATGAATTTATTTGCAAATTATGGTGGAAAATAAGTATTTGGTCACCTACAAACAAGCAAGATTTCTGGCTCTCACAGACCTGTAACTTCTTCTTTAAGAGGCTCCTCTGTCCTCCACTCGTTACCTGTATTAATGGCACCTGTTTGAACTTGTTATCAGTATAAAAGACACCTGTCCACAACCTCAAACAGTCACACTCCAAACTCCACTATGGCCAAGACCAAAGAGCTGTCAAAGGACACCAGAAACAAAATTGTAGACCTGCACCAGGCTGGGAAGACTGAATCTGCAATAGGTAAGCAGCTTGGTTTGAAGAAATCAACTGTGGGAGCAATTATTAGGAAATGGAAGACATACAAGACCACTGATAATCTCCTCGATCTGGGGCTCCACGGAAGATCTCACCCTGTGGGGTCAAAATGATCACAAGAACGGTGAGCAAAAATCCCAGAACCACACGGGGGACCTAGTGAATGACCTGCAGAGAGCTGGGACCAAAGTAACAAAGCCTACCATCAGTAACACACTACGCTGCCAGGGACTCAAATCCTGCAGTACAGACGTGTCCCCCCTGCTTAAGCCAGTACATGTCCAGGCCCGTCTGAAGTTTGCTAGAGTGCATTTGGATGATCCAGAAGAGGATTGGGAGAATGTCAGATGAAACCAAAATATAACTTTTTGGTAAAAACTCAACTCGTCGTGTTTGGAGGACAAAGAATGCTGAATTGCATCCAAAGAACACCATACCTACTGTGAAGCATGGGGTGGAAACATCATGCTTTGGGGCTGTTTTTCTGCAAAGGGACCAGGACGACTGATCCGTGTAAAGGAAAGAATGAATGGGGCCATGTATCATGAGATTTTGAGTGAAAACCTCCTTCCATCAGCAAGGGCATTGAAGATGAAACGTGGCTGGGTCTTTCAGCATGACAATGATCCCAAACACACCGCCCGGGCAACGAAGGAGGTGGCTTCGTAAGAAGCATTTCAAGGTCCTGGAGTGGCCTAGCCAGTCTCCAGATCTCAACCCCATAGAAAATCTTTGGCGGGAGTTGAAAGTCCGTATTGCCCAGCGACAGCCCCAAAACATCACTGCTCTAGAGGAGATCTGCATGGAGGAATGGGCCAAAATACCAGCAACAGTGTGTGAAAACCTTGTGAAGACTTACAGAAAACGTTTGACCTGTGCCATTGCCAACAAAGGGTATATAACAAAGTATTAAGAAACTTTTGTTATTGACCAAATACTTATTTTCCACCATAATTTGCAAATAAATTCATTAAAAATCCTACAATGTGATTTTCTGGATTTTTTTTCCTCATTTTCTCTGTCATAGTTGACGTGTACCTATGATGAAAATTACAGGCCTCTCTCATATTTTTAAGTGGGAGAACTTGCACAATTGGTGGCTGACTAAATACTTTTTTTCCCCACTGTATATATATATATATATATATATATATATATATATATATATATATATATATATATATATATATATATCACACACACAGTGGGGAGAACAAGTATTTGATACACTGCCGATTTTGCAGGTTTTCCAACTTACAAAGCATGTAGAGGTATGTAATTTTTATCATAGGTACACTTCAACTGTGAGAGACGGAATCTAAAACAAAAATCCAGAAAATCACATTGTATGATTTTTAAGTAATTTATTTGCATTTTATTGCATGACAAAAGTATTTGATCACCTACCAACCAGTAAGAATTCCGTCTCTCACAGACCTGTTAGTTTTTCTTTAAGAAGCCCTCCTGTTCTCCACTCATTACCTGTATTAACTGCACCTGTTTGAACTTGTTACCTGTATAAAAGACACCTGTCCACACACTCAATCAAACAGACTCCAACCTCTCCACAATGGCCAAGACCAGAGAGCTGTGTAAGGACATCAGGGATAAAATTGTAGACCTGCACAAGGCTGGGATGGGCTACAGGACAATAGGCAAGCAGCTTGGTGAGAAGGCAACAACTGTTGCCGCAATTATTAGAAAATGGAAGAAGATCAAGATGACGGTCAATCACCCTCGGTCTGGGGCTCCATGCAAGATCTCACCTCGTGGGGCATCAATGATCATGAGGAAGGTGAGGGATCAGCCCATAACTACACGGCAGGAGCTGGTCAATGACCTGAAGAGAGCTGGGACCACAGTCTCAAAGAAAACCATTAGTAACACACTACGCCGTCATGGATTAAAATCCTGCAGCGCACGCAAGGTTCCCCTGCTCAAGCCAGCGCATGTCCAGGCCCGTCTGAAGGATGATCCAGAGGAGGAATGGGAGAAGGTCATGTGGTCTGATGAGACAAAAATAGAGCTTTTTGGTCTAAACTCCACTCGCCGTGTTTGGAGGAAGAAGAAGGATGAGTACAACCCCAAGAACACCATCCCAACCGTGAAGCATGGAAGTTGAAACATCATTCTTTGGGGATGCTTTTCTGCAAAGGGGACAGGACGACTGGACCGTATTGAGGGGAGGATGGATGGGGCCATGTATCGCGAGATATTGGCCAACAACCTCCTTCCCTCAGTAAGCGCATTGAAGATGGGTCGTGGCTGGGTCTTCCAGCATGACAATGACCCGAAAAACACAGCCAGGGCAACAAGGAGTGGCTCCGTAAGAAGCATCTCAAGGTCCTGGAGTGGCCTAGCCAGTCTCCAGACCTGAACCCAATAGAAAATCTTTGGAGGGAGCTGAAAGTCCGTATTGCCCAGCGACAGTCCCGAAACCTGAAGGATCTGGAGAAGGTCTGTATGGAGGAGTGGGCCAAAATCCCTGCTGCAGTGTGTGCAAACCTGGTCAAGATCTACAGGAAACGTATGAACTATGTAATTGCAAACAAAGGTTTCTGTACCAAATATGAAGTTCTGCTTTTCTGATGTATCAAATACTTATGTCATGCAATAAAATGCAAATTAATTACTTAAAAATCATACAATGTGATTTTCTGGATTTTCGTTTTAGATTCCGTCTCTCACAGTTGAAGTGTACCTATGATAAAAATTACAGACCTCTACATGCTTTGTAAGTAGGAAAACCAGCAAAATCGGCAGTGTATCAAATACTTGTTCTCCCCACTGTATATATGAGAGAGAGAGAGAAAACTTGATTGCTGACATGCAAAAAAATGTGGGACTATATCAACAATGGACTAATGAGAGATCGTTTTTGGGTGGAATTCTCATTTAAGCCATCTAAGCTGTCATTAGGAACTGGCAAACAGAATGGCGTTTCTAAAGCCCTGTTCAACCCAGTAATCATGTGTTCATTCATCAGTGCCATAGCCAGACTCACAGAGCTGCCAGAACAACAACTGGGCTGTGTGAGTAATGGTTAGCCTGCAACTCATGCTAGAAAGCCGATTCCTTATAATGACTGACTATAACCACTGAGTCTGTTTCACTGTGAGCCAGCTGAGAACATGCAGCGAGTACAAAGTCACAACTCAAAACCAAAAGCGACATTTAAAATAGTGTGTGTGTGTGTGTGTGTGTGTGTGTGTGTGTCTGTCTCTTCTCCCCACTCACCGTTCTTGCGTTCGTTGAGGGGGGGCAGGTTGTTCCTGGGCTGTAGAGTCAGCTCCTCCAGCTCATGGGTAACTGCCTCACTCTGGGGACTGGGCACCAGCAGACCAAACATCCCACAATCCCCCTCTGCTCCGAGCAGCCCCTGGGGCTCCATCTCCACGGGGGGTCAGGGGTCTAGCAGGGGCGGTTACCGTCCCACGGTGATGTCACGTGATCTCTGCATGGGAAGAGCGAGAAGAGGATCCAGGTTAATTTTTTTCATTTTAACAAGACACAAACAAAGAACAGAACGAGTTGAAAAGGGCTGAATCAACATTTACTACTGCATTATAAAAATCAGTGAAGAATGTTACAACATGCCCTGGGATAACAGTGTTCTTCTCAACTCAACATGATTACCAGGTTGGCATCAATGACATGACTCTTCAACCTACTGGGCGCGGTGGTACGGAAGGTCTAATATAGAATCTACCATCTGGAAGAACTCTCTACCCATGTTATTCATTTAGGAACTATTGATGCATGTGTGTGAGAGTGAAAATAATTGTTTTAATAACAGTCATAATAAGAAAGAAGCTGTCACTAGGATGAATGCATCACGTCCAGAGTTGTCCTACTGCCTTATAATCTGGCGATCACGTCATGATGGTGGTTTGAAACAGTGGGAGGCTTTAGGGGAGAAAAACAAAACAAACAGTTGGGTAACCATAGTTCCTAATAACCTCATAACCAGTGTATGACGGATGGCTCCGGTTCCACCATCAGCTCCATTCAGCCATTTGAAACCGCATCTACAGCCAAGTGGAACAACCCTGACACGTTGTTATTGGCATGGCACCATGCAGCAACGTCCTTACTCTGCCTTGCCTCTTTACTCAGAAACAGCACCAACATACCAACCAATGTACCAACTTAAAGGACACATGACTATACATGGACTCACACAATCGATTCCTTAACTTTTGTTTTCACAACAACCTAAAAGATGATCTGTAACCAACTAACCAATACCATACTGCTGACCATATCTGGGGTTTTCTGTGAATATCTTGAGGCTTGTTGGATAGAAACATATCCATTCCTTAGCAGTCAATCACTTCAATAATTGAATAACTTCATTGTTTACATCTGCTGGACAATAGTAAACATTATGGTCCAGAGCAATGTTCCCTCTAAGCTGCACGCGTGCGTGGCGACGCACCTCCTCCAGGACTGCGGTACAGAAGAAATGCCAAGCCGCGCAGACAAACAAGAGATTGAACTTCACAGAATTCGCCCCATTAGTTTGCACTATATACATCCACGTTTCTTCTGTGATCGAATCAACATTATATCAACCCCTTTTCAATGCAACAAACCAAAATACATCTAACTTTGCAAGATTGAGTCTGTTATTTTGTTGTAGGCAGAGCCAGAGCGCAACGGAGTAGAATTCTATTGGCAGGAGTAGCCCACCAGTGGTCAATCACCCGTGAGTGAAGGCGCTTTTCAGATCAGTTCAGAGCGCAGAGCCACTTGTGCACATTTGTTGATATTCTTTGTTAGTTAGTGAGTTATTAGCCCAGTTATCGATAAGTATAGGTCAGCAATGGTGAGTTACTGCTTCCTACAAGAGCACAAAACATGTAGGCTAAATTTCTTCATTAAAGAGGCGGTGTTGTATTTTGAGACAGGCTTTAATATGCAAATAAGCCAATAGGCAGAGGGGTAGCCTACATTATCTAATTATCTGTATGGTAATAATAAACTACTTACATATTACAGCATACAACACAATGCAATTTACAGTCACCTATTTGGCCCATGTAAAAAAATCCAAGTAAAAAATCATGAATTAATGTCAAGCCCTTCATAATGTAAAAACGTTTTTAAAAGTCTCATGCAATGTAGGCCTGTAGTGAACACCACATATAGGCTACTGTAGGCTATAGCATAGAAATCAAAAGCTATTTCCATGTGAAAATGTTATGGGATTTGCTCCATTGGTTTTGTTGGTAGGCCTACATTATGCTCAAATAGCCATAATGCCTATTGGCTACTGTCTAAAACTGTAAGGGTACAGCCACAGTGTTCACTGTAAACGCACGCCGGAAGTTGCACAAAATTCAAGTTTCCGCTCACAAGACTTAAAATTTGCTCAGTGCACCCAACAGAATTTGAGGGAACATTGTTCCAGAGTACAGTGACTTGAACGCAGCCACTCCTTAGTGGCCACTGTTGCTAAGAGACCCAGCAGTCTCACCCACACACAAGAGTCAGTGGAGCCACTGCGGTCCCTCATGATGAGTTCTATTTGTTTGTGACCCCACCAAAGTGACCCCACCCCCATCAAAGTTGCCCATCCCTGTTTTAGATAATATGTGCTGCCCAAAGTGTCCCCACAAGTACGTCTAATACACACACTGCACTTCAACAGACAAGATCATTCATATATTCTGGTCAGGCAGCACTCGCCTTCCACCTCTCCTCAGCCAAACTGTAAGAGGTAGTCGAACTCACCACCGGAGCCAGTTAAAACACGGTTCAGTTCAAATGAAATGTTACTCGATCCTGAGGCCCTGGGTATTCAAGGTGTTATGTCACAGGTGTAGGTGGGATGGAGACAGACTGTGATGTTAGGGTCACGTTGAGGAGGGTGCAATGTTATGACTGTAGTAGAATCAGATCAATTTAATGAAGAGCTGACATGATCCCTAACTCCACATGACATGACCACTTACTCCACAGAGAGTTGTGTCTGTTATGTTGAGTGCAGCCCACAACTTGAGGGAGGACATACATATTTTTTTTAAAGGCTGTTGAGTCTCAGATTCAGCTCCTAGATTTCACCTGAACTCCTTCTGTTTCTTTTAGTAAGAAACATGAGTCCATGAAACACATGGGGAGGAAAACAAACATATCTTCCAGATTCCTATCTTCCAGATTGAAGTAGTTGGCCATTCAAATCCGACTTCGGCCTGATATCATCGGAACCAACTCCTGTATTTGAATGGAGTAGGGTAATTTTCTACCATGGGTTGTTTACTTTAAAAGGCCTACCTGTTACTATTGCTAGACAACTGAATACAGTTATACAGACACAGTTAGGATAAAAGGTGTTTATATAGCCTAATAGGAGTCTTGACAATATTTTAAAATAGCTAATAAAAATAGTCAATTCAGCAACGTTCTCTCATAATGCCATTCCTTACCACTGCTAGAAGAAGTGAAGGAGGAAAGGAGGGGACTTCTGTCTGGGTCCAGCTGCTACAGCACACTAAGCCATGGAGACCGATCTAGGAAGAGAAGACAGAGAACATTTTAAATGACATTCTGCAACAAACTACAACTAACGCTCGATGAGAACTAAGAAAGCATTCTGTGCAAATCTGAATATGTCAAAGATCTTGACCGCAAACCTTCATAAGATTTGTATCAATCAGAAAATCATGCACACTGTAGGCTATATGGGCCAAAACAGAGGTATTGAGACTTAAGGAAGATGCTGCAAAGAAACACAGGGACTGCGCTGCGGCGGCAAGCGACGGTTGCTATAGCAACAGCAGGTTGCGGTCTCTGTGGCGATGGGATTAGGGATGTTCCGGACGTTTGACGAGAGAGAGAGAGAGAGAGAGAGAAGGAAAGACGATAGCGGGACACGCTCTCAGACACAAGGGGCTTTTCACTGAAGGTCAACCTGTGACGGCAGCACCAAACAAGACACAAAACACAGCAGGACTCCGTTTAAGCTACAGAGCTTCTACTGCACTCTCCTCAGGTCTTGGGTTGACAATGGCAACGCAAGTCTGGACAGATGGTGTGTGTGCGAGTCATGCTAAAACACCTGACTCAACTCATCAAGGTATTGTGTTTTAGTGTTGGGCTGGAACAAAAACAGTGAGCATGCACAAAACCTGTTGCACTCCAGGAGCACAGTTGGTGACTGACCACAGCGACCACTGTAGATCGAGGTCAACAGGTTTGTTCACATTCAAAACAGAGGGAAGTACCTGGTTCCCACAGAGAGAGAAAACAAACGTCATGCATGACTAGACACCGTGGTAAATGTCAACCGTGCTCCTACCTGCCTGCAGAATCAAAGCCCGGGCCCAGATGGCCAGGCAGGCCCTGCGTGTGTGCTCTCTGCTCTGCTACAGGCATTAGCAATGAGTACCATGTGTTCATCAAAGGGAAACCCACACAAGGGACAAGGTGGGGCCCAGTTAGGCCTAATGGTAGATGGCTATGGAGATTATAGGCATAGTGTGTATGTAAATGTGTTTGGTGTTTACGATTCAGCTTTAAAATACTGTTGTTTTGTGTTTTCATAAGGCTGAAGGTTGTTGAGTGCAACGTCTACAAGGGTTTAAGTGTACGGTGCATGATAATGCATGAGGGTGTGTAAGACTGATTACCTTCTGCTCCTACCTAGTAGTATCCTACTGATAGGGTTTGTGGTGACTCAGCAGTCGTAAAGGAACAATACAAGGTCCAGATCACCAACTATTGGCATACAGATGCAGGATGGAGACATAAGGCCTAACAGTTAACATAATATATTGTAATATTGCATAAAAGCAGAATGTCTCCAGCCTGAGATAACAAAACCATAGTTCTCCAGCATATTCAGAGAAACAATGACAGGCCTGTATGTCAAGAACACAAAACACACACCGCCACAGGGTCTGGGACTGCCCCTTCCTCATTACACAGAGGTGGTCATAGATCAGCCAAGTATCTAAAAATACATATAGCTAAATACCCAGTCCTCTCCTCTCCTCTCTGTTCAGTCAGGGTGTCTGGGTAAATACCCAGTCCTCCCCTCCCTGTTCAGTCAGGGTGTCTGGGTAAATACACAGTCCTCTCCTCTCCGCTCCTCTCTGTTCAGTCATGGTGTCTGGGTAAATACCCAGTCCGCTCCTCTCTGTTCAGTCAGGGTGTCTGGGTAAATACCCAGTCCTCTCCTCTCCGCTCCTCTCTGTTCAGTCAGGGTATCTGGGTAAATACCCAGTCCTCTCCTCTCTGTTCAGTCAGGGTGTCTGGGTAAATACCCGGTCCTCTCCTCTCCTCTCTGTTCAGTCAGGGTGTCTGGGTAAATACCCAGTCCTCTCCTCTCCTCTCTGTTCAGTCAGGGTGTCTGGGTAAATACCCAGTCCTCTCCTCTCCTCCCTGTTCAGTCAGGGTGTCTGGGTAAATACCCAGTCCCCTCCTCTCCTCTCCGCTCCTCTCTGTTCAGTCAGGGAGTCTGGGTAAATACCCAGTCCTCTCCTCTCTGTTCAGTCATGGTGTCTGGGTAAATACCCAGTCCTCTCCTCCCTGTTCAGTCAGGGTGTCTGGGTAAAAACCCAGTCCTCTCCTCTCCTCTCCGCTCCTCTCTGTTCAGTCAGGGTGTCTGGGTAAATACCCAGTCCTCTCCTCCCTGTTCAGTCAGGGTGTCTGGGTAAATACCCAGTCCCCTCCTCTCCTCTCCGCTCCTCTCTGTTCAGTCAGGGTAGCTGGGTAAATACCCAGTCCTCTCCTCTCCTCTCTGTTCAGTCAGGGTGTCTGGGTAAATACCCAGTCCTCTCCTCTCTGTTCAGTCATGGTGTCTGGGTAAATACCCAGTCCTCTCCTCCCTGGTCAGTCAGGGTGTCTGGGTAAATACCCAGTCCTCTCCTCTCCGCTCCTCTCTGTTCAGTCAGGGTATCTGGGTAAATACCCAGTCCTCTCCTCTCCTCTCCTCTCTGTTCAGTCAGGGTATCTGGGTAAATACCCAGTCCTCTCCTCTCCTCTCTGTTCAGTCAGGGTATCTGGGTAAATACCCAGTCCTCTCCTCTCCTCTCTGTTCAGTCAGGGTGTCTGGGTAAATACCCAGTCCTCTCCTCTCCTCTCTGTTCAGTCAGGGTGTCTGGGTAAATACCCAGTCCTCTCCTCTCCTCTCTGTTCAGTCAGGGTGCCTGGGTAAATACCCAGTCCTCTCCTCTCCTCTCCGTTCAGTCAGGGTGTCTGGGTAAATACCCAGTCCTCTCCTCTCTGTTCAGTCAGGGTATCTGGGTAAATACCCAGTCCTATCCTCTCCTCTCTGTTCAGTCAGGGTGTCTGGGTAAATACCAAGTCCTCTCCTCTCCTCTCCGTTCAGTCAGGGTGTCTGGGTAAATACCCAGTCCTCTCCTCTCTGTTCAGTCAAGGTGGTCTGGTCACCCTCCTGATGAGTGTCAGTCAGAAATATATCCAGTCCTTTTGCAGCAAGTCACAGCCCAGTCACAGTATATTGTGCTGTGCTGTGGACATTGACCCTCATTCCCAATCCCAGCTACTGCAGTTGGCTTCTCTGTGACTAAAACAGGCCAACAAAAACGACCGGAGATAAGGCCAATGCCAGCTGACGTTATTATGGCTCATGTCATAGAGTTCACTACAGTGGCAGTCTGCTCGGCTTGGCTCTACTCCCTCAGCCAGCTGGCCAGACTGGCTGTTTCCTGCCAGGCAGCTGCTGATAAAAATAATAATAAAAAAAAGTGGCTGTTGTTGGTGGTACTTCTATTTACTAGAGACAGCCAGGCACAACAAACCTAGCCTAGCCTCGTCTGTGACCCATGAGGCCATGTCAAAACAAACCTAGCCTCGTCTGTGACCCATGAGGCCATGTCAAAACAAACCTAGCCTCGTCTGTGACCCAAGAGGCCATGTCAAAACAAACCTAGCCTCGTCTGTGACCCAAGAGGCCATGTCAAAACAAACCTAGCCTCGTCTGTGACCCATGAGGCCATGTCAAAACAAACCTAGCCTCATCTGTGACCCATGAGGCCATGTCAAAACAAACCTAGCCTCGTCTGTGACCCATGAGGCCATGTCAAAACAAACCTAGCCTCGTCTGTGACCCATGAGGCCATGTCAAAACAAACCTAGCCTCGTCTGTGACCCATGAGGCCATGTCACAACAAACCTAGCCTCGTCTGTGACATGCCGGGAGAGGAGAGGTTGGGAGAGGTTGTGTTTTCTCTAGCAGGAGGTAAGCTTGGCTTCTTATATGGTGTTGAGTAAAGCTTAAACCATGTATTTAGATTGTAGGTAGGTATTGTAGTTAGGTATTATTGGTAGTTTACTCAGGTAGTTATTGTAGGTTATTGTAGGTAATTATTGTAGGTAAGGACTGTATTCGGCGGACCCGGCGAAGCACGAGGCTAGCTTACCCACTACTTGGACCAACAAAGCTAGCTAGCTAGCTAGCGGGTAGCTACTGGTAACTTTTAGCAACAGTGGTTAATTGTTTCCAATGTTATTTCACGCTTAAGAGTACCTGTGATTGAGCCAGCTAGCCGTCACCATTCAGCTGTTTTTCTAACCTCATTATCATTAACGTTAGGTGGTTGGTAGCTGCTGTACTTAATTACGGCTACTGATTGCAGTCTGCCAGTTTGGCTTTATACATAGCTTGGGCTTTGTCGAGTAAGGCTTAAACTATGTATTTGGATTGTAGTTAGGTATTATAGGTAGGCATCGTGGGCTGTATATTATTAAGTAGTATAGGTAGGCATCGTGGGCTGTTGTGGGTAGCTGTTGTGAAGTTATTGTAGGTTACTTTTGTATTCGGCGGTGCCGGGTGTAGCACGAAGCTAGCTAGCTAACTCACCTCCTGGATTAGCTGGCGAGTAGCTATTAGCAACGGTAGCAACTAAAAACAATATCCTTTTAGCCAGCTACATTCTTTCGCAGCGACGCCGTTTTTCAAACAAAGTCAACACAGCAGCCATTGCTAGCCAGCCAACACTACCAGCTGGCTGTACTGTGGTAGCTAAATACAATATCTTTGTGCTAGCTACCCAACGTTTAATCATTGCTGCGTTATGAAAGGTAAGCTTGGCTTCTTATATGGTGTTGAGTTAAGCTTAAACCATGTATTTAGATTGTAGGTAGGTATTGTAGTTTGGTATTATAGGTAGCTTACTCATGTAGTTATTGAAGGTTATTGTAGGTAATTATTGTAGGTAAGTATTGTATTCGGCAGACCCCGGCGAACACTGAGGCTAGCTTACCCACTACTTGGACCAACAAAGCTAGCTAGCTAGCTAGCGGGTAGCTACTGGTAACTTTTTGCAACTGTGGTTAATTGTTTCCAATGTTATTTCATGCTTAAGAGTACCTGTGATTGAGCCAGCTAGCTGCTACCATTCAGCTGTTTTTCTAACCTCATCCGAGGCATTAACGTTAGGTGGTTGGTAGCTGCTGTACTTAATTACAGCTACTGATAACAGTCTGCTGTAGTTTACAACAATTCTAATTTCTAAAGTGGAAGTTGGGAGAGTTTTACTCGGGTGGTTCAGTGAAACAATTATAGTTTCTGAGGTGGAAGTTGGGAGAGTTATATATATATATATATTTTTTTTTTGGTGAGGGAGGCCTGCTCTCTCCTTTCCCAGATGTTTAGTTCATTTCATTCCGATCTCCTCTGCATTATTGTAGCCATCTGCTGCAGCCTGTCAACTATGCCTCTGCCTATCCCTGTTCTCTCCTCTCCGCACAGGCTACACAAACGCCTCACACCGCGTGGCTGCTGCCTCTCTAACCTGGTGGTCCCTGCACGCACCACACACCTGGAGTTCCAGGTCTCAGGCAGCCTCTGGAACTGCCGTTCTGCCGCCAACAAGGCTGACTTCATCCCAGCCTATGCTACCCTCCAGTCCATCGACTTCCTGGCGCTGACGGAAACATGGATTACCACTGAAAACACTGCTACTCCTACTGCTCTCTCCTCGTCTGACCATGTGTTCTCGCATACCCCGAGAGCATCTGGTCAGAGGGGTGGTGGCACAGGAATCCTCATCTCTCCCAAGTGGTCATTCTCAATTTTTCCCCTAACCCATCTGTCTATCTCCTCATTTGAATTCCACGCTGTCACAGTCACTAGCCCATTTAAGCTTAATATGCTTGTCATCTATCGCCCTCCAGGTTCCCTTGGAGAGTTCATCAATGAGCTTGACGCCTTGATAAGTTCCTTTCCTGAGGATGGCTCACCCTTCACAGTTTTGGGGGATTTCAACCTCCCTACGTCTACATTTGACTCATTTCTCTCTGCCTCCTTCTTTCCACTCCTCTCCTCTTTTGACCTCACCCTCTCACCATCCCCCCACTCACAAGGCAGGCAATACGCTTGACTTCATCTTTACTAGATGTTGCTCTTCTACTAATCTCACTGCAACTCCCCTCCATGTCTCCGACCACTACTTTGTATCCTTTTCTCTCTCGCTCTCCTCCAACACTACTCACTCTGCCCCTACACAGATGGTAACGCGCCGCTGCAACCTTCGCTCTCTCTCTCCCACTACTCTCTCCTCTTCCATCCTATCATCTCTTCCCCTCTGCTCAATCCTTCTCCCTCCAATCTCCTGATTCTGCCTCCTCAACCCTCCTCTCCTCCCTTTCTGCATCCTTTGACTCCCTGTGTCCCCTATCCTCCCGGCCGGCTCGGTCCTCCCCTCCAGCTCCGTGGCTTGATGACTCATTGCGAGCTCACAGAACAGAGCTCCGGGCAGCTGAGCGGAAATGGAAGAAAACTAAACTCCCTGCCGACCTGGCATCTTTTCACTCCCTCCTCTCTACATTTTCTTCATCTGTTTCTGCTGCTAAGGCCACTTTCTACCACTCTAAATTCCAAGCATCTGCCTCTAACCCTAGGAAGCTCTTTGCCACATTCTCCTCACTGCTGAATCCTCCCCCCCACCCCCTCCTCCCTCTCTGTGGATGACTTTGTCAACCACTTTGAAAAGAAGGTTGACGACATCCGATCCTCGTTTGTTAAGTCTAATGACACTGCTGGTCCTGCTCACACTGCCCTACCATATGCTTTGACTTCTTTCTCCCCTCTCTCTCCAGATAAAATCTTGCGACTAGTGACTGCAGGCCGCCCAACAACCTGCCCGCTTGACCCCATCCCCTCCTCTCTTCTCCAGACCATCTCCGGTGACCTTCTCCCCTACCTCACCTCGCTGATCAACTCATCCTTGACCGCTGGCCATGTCCCTTCCGTCTTCAAGAGAGCGAGAGTTGCACCCCTTCTCAAAAAAACCAACACTCGATCCCACTGATGTCAACAACTACAGACCAGTATCCCTTCTTTCTTTTCTTTCCAAAACTATTGAGCGTGCCGTCTTTAGCCAACTCTCTTGCTATCTCTCTCAGAATGACCTTCTTGATCCAAACCAGTCAGGTTTCAGGACTGGTCATTCAACTGAGACTGCTCTTCTCTGTGTCACGGAGGCTCTCCGCACTGCTAAAGCTAACTCTCTCTCTCCTCTGCTCTTGTCCTTCTAGACCTGTCTGCTGCCTTTGATACAGTGAACCATCAGATCCTCCTCTCCACCCTCTCCGAGCTGGGCATCTCCGGCGCGGCTCACTCCTGGATTGCGTCCTACCTGACCGGTCGCTCCTACCAAGTGGCGTGGCGAGAAGCTGTCTCCGCACCACGTGCTCTCACCACTGGTGTCCCCAGGGCTCAGTTCTAGGCCCTCTCCTTTTCTCCCTATACACCAAGTCACTTGGCTCTGTCATATCCTCACATGGCCTCTCCTATCATTGCTACACTGACGATACACAACTAATCTTCTCCTTTCCCCCCTTCTGATAACCAGGTGGCGAATCGCATCTCTGCATGTCTGGCCGACATATCAGTATGGATGACGGATCACCACCTCAAGCTGAACCCTGGCAAGACGGAGCTGCTCTTCCTCCCGGGGAAGGACTGCCCGTTCCATGATCTCGCCATCACGGTTGACAACTCCGTTGTGTCCTCCTCCCAGAGTGCGAAGAGCCTTGGCGTGACCCTGGACAACACCCTGTCGTTCTCCGCTAACATCAAGGCGGTGACCCGATCCTGCAGGTTCATGCTCTACAACATTCGGAGAGTACGACCCTGCCTTACACAGGAAGCGGCACAGGTCCTAATCCAGGCACTTGTCATCTCCCGTCTGGATTACTGCAATTCGCTGTTGGCTGGGCTCCCTGCCTGTGCCATTAAACCCCTACAACTCATCCAGAATGCCGCAGCCCGTCTGGTGTTCAACCTTCCCAAGTTCTCTCCGTCACCCCCCTCCTCCGCACACTCCACTGGCTTCCAGTTGAAGCTCGCATCCGTTACAAGACCATGGTGCTTGCCTATGGAGCAGTGAGGGGAACGGCACCTCCGTACCTTCAGGCTCTGATCAGTCCCTACACCCAAACGAGGGCATTGCGTTCATCCACCTCTGGCCTGCTGGCTCCCTTCCTCTGCGGAAGCATAGTTCCCGCTCAGCCCAGTCAAAACTGTTCGCTGCTCTGGCACCCCAATGGTGGAACAAGCTCCCTCACGACGCCAGGACAGCGGAGTCACTCACCACCTTCCGGAGACATTTGAAACCCCACCTCTTTAAGGAACACCTGGGATAGGATAAAGTAATCCTTCTACCCCCCCCCCAAAAAAAAAAAAAAGTATAATTGTAAAGTGGTTATCCCACTGGCTATAGGGTGAATGCACCAATTTGTAGTCGCTCTGGATAAGAGCGTCTGCTAAATGACGTAAATGTGCCCTTGAGCAAGGCACTTAACCCTAATTGCTCCTGTAAGTCGCTCTGGATAAGAGCGTCTGCTAAATGACTAAAATGTAATGTAATGTAAATGTCTGTGACCCATGAGGCCATGTCACAACAAACCTAGCCTCGTCTGTGACCCATGAGGCCATGTCACAACAAACCTAGCCTCGTCTGTGACCCATGAGGCCATGTCAAAACAAACCTAGCCTCGTCTGTGACCCATGAGGCCATGTCAAAACAAACCTAGCCTCGTCTGTGACCCATGAGGCCATGTCAAAACAAACCTAGCCTCGTCTGTGACCCATGAGGCCATGTCAAAATAAACCTAGCCTCGTCTGTGACCCATGAGGCCATGTCAAAACAAACCTAGCCTCGTCTGTGACCCATGAGGCCATGTCAAAACAAACCTAGCCTCGTCTGTGACCCATGAGGCCATGTCAAAACAAACCTAGCCTCGTCTGTGACCCATGAGGCCATGTCACAACAAACCTAGCCTCGTCTGTGACCCATGAGGCCATGTCACAACAAACCTCGTCTGTGACCCATGAGGCCATGTCACAACAAACCTAGCCTCGTCTGTGACCCATGAGGCCATGTCACAACAAACCTCGTCTGTGACCCATGAGGCCATGTCACAACAAACCTAGCCTCGTCTGTGACCCATGAGGCCACGTCACAATAACCGAGAAAATAGAAGGCAGAACTCAAGAGGTGATGGCATCTATCAATAGAAAGAGTGGGGGCTACAGGTTACAGTTCATTGAGACAAAGTTTATGAGGTGATTTAAATGGGCTGGGTGGTTCAGATTACTGATGTGGCGGTTAGAATCGGATGATTGGTGCAGAACTTTGATTTGCCTCGACAAAGAAATCTAAATCTGGCAACCGCTTCCCTCCATAATAAAACACACCAGTCTGTTCATGAGATAAACGGCCATTCAAAATCTAAAGACAAATTGCTGGGATGAGGAGAGGAGTTTTAAAAACCTGGCAAATTTGTGATAAGTAGAAAGAGCTTGGCAAGATAGATTATCATCACAACATAGTATTTCAAAACAATTCACTATTGTTTTCCTAACCATATTAGCTTCATAAGGCTCTGACGAAGTCTTATGCAAAATCTGAAATCTAGCTTATCTTATTTCAAACAAGACTGTTGTCAGATGACAGGTGTGTGTGTGTGTGTGTCATCATCCAGTGACCTGTTTGATGTGTTGCAGGCAGCACCACTTCACTCCCACTTTCATCGCTCCCTTCTTTGATCTGTCAAGTATCTTCCTTGGCTATCTCTGTGGTACAGGTTTCCCAAGGGTCTGGCTCTAGTATCTTCCTCTGGCTCTATCATCCCCTTGTCTATCATCCCCTTGTCTATCCTCATCCCCACTCACTCATTTATGACTGACCTAAGTTGACCTCAGTGAGTTACAGTGCATTAGGAAAGTATTCAGACCCTTTTATCTAAACTTGTAGTAATCACGGCCAAATACCGACTGGGCACGTGCCCAGGGGCCCTGACCTCCCCCATTTATTTTGTTAGTCCCTCAGATATCATTAGCATGGCATAAGTCATGCCAAAATGTATAGAATTGCAGGAAATTCTTTAAAACTGAACAACTTTCTCTCCACCCCATGGCAAAATGGGTATCTCGCTTAGGGACCCAAAAGACTGGAGCCAGCCCTGTGCTGACCTGTTGCACCCTCTATAACCACAGTGGTTATTATTTGACCCTGCTGGTCATCTATGAACCTTTGAACATCTTGAAGAACAATCTGGCCTTAATGGCCATGTACTCTTATAATCTCCACCCAGCACAGCCAGAAGAGGACTGGCCACTCCTCAGAGCCTGGTTCCTCTCTAGGTTTCTTCCTAGGTTCCTGCCTTTCTAGGGAGTTTTTCCACCGTGCTTCTACATCTGCATTGCTGCTGTTTGGGGTCTTAAGCTGGGTTTCTGTATAAACACTTTCTGACATCTGCTGCTGTAAAATGGGCTTTATAAATACATTCGATTGATTTGATTGAAATGAATGGAATGAAATACTTAAAATTAAATCATTAGGGCTTTTTTATGACATTTTCACTGCAGTTTACAGCCTAGAGTAGAATTTTGTACTCAAAACATTTTGTACTCACTTAAACAATAATGCAATTATTCATTGCAATGTGGTGTTGTTGTTGTAAGCTAGTCTAGGTAGGATCATTGTATTGTCCCTAAAACAAGATCAATAGGGGAGCTTTTTGATCTGCATGTCTCATGTCTTCACTGTCCTTTCATGTATAATGATGCACCTGGCCTCTCCGGTTATATTGAAAATTGGAGCAGCTTTGAATGACTTTATGTGTGGTATGATTGCTAGTTAGCATTAGGCTTGAGCGGTATACAGGGGTGTTTTTCCAATACCGTCAAAACTATCTTTGTTCTTCAATAAATGTGAATATTTGTAGCTACTTAAGTTAATACCTGCAGTCAACTTGTGCAACGTGTTAGGAGATGAAGAACGCAATCTGCTTTATTTCACCTGTCACATTATTTTACATTATGAAGCTTACCGTAGTTCACCAGAACAGTTGAGCCAGTCAAGTGTTATTAAAAAAATAAAAAAGTAATTAAGTCACATGTTTGTAAATAGCACAATGGGAGAAAGCGAGAGCTGGTGAGTCCATAGCGTTCTATATCTATCGGCGAGTCTCTGTTGTGCAGCGCACATGAGGTGATGAAGTTAAACATTCACTACTAAATGTTTGTCATCAGATATGTATTTTTTTCCTTGTGCTTCCTACTAGCGTTTTTTTCTCCTCCACTCTTCTCTGTGTACAAATGCTGCTCTCCCTTCAGAAAAGCATGCATCACAACTTTGTTAATTTGCAAATAAATTCTTGTTCGCTTGTAAATGCCCACACTCACCGAAAATGACTTTTCGGTAGCTACTAGCTATGCTTGTATAACTTTATGAGCTGGATTTGTCTGTCTTTGCAATTCATTTGTTCATTTTCGCTTTTTAGCTAACAGCGTCTATGTGATTTCGCTATTAATTTGTGCACATTTTGTTAGCATTCTGGTAATAGGCTTTACATGCATTTTTAGTGCCCCCTTTTGTGCTATGCCGGTATACCGTAAATCCCGAGATGAGAGAAGGACGGTATGACAATCTGGATACCGCCCAAGCCTAGCTAGCATGTTGTATAGCCACACCGGCCACGTTGAATGAACCAGCGTTGCAAATTACATTTACACATATGTTATTCAATCATTTCAACCACACGTGGATGAGCGTCTGTGTAGCTAAGCGCCAAAATAGAACTTTGTTCCATTTGAGACGCTTGGCACAATGCAAGTCCCACCTCTCCCATCTACTCATTGTTTGTCAGGAGCATACAACCCCACGTGGGTGATTGAAAGATGAACGAGGAGAGATTAGCGTAATCATAGATTACTAACTAAAAACTCAGAGAGCATCATTGAGGTCAAATGAATGTAGCATTTTAATTTCTCTGCCATTTTCAAAGTCATGTCTTGACTTTCCCTAAATAAGTCCATTCACACTGCCGTTGTTAAAATTTCGATATCACAGAGTTTGTGTTATGAGGACATATAATTGTTTCCCCCCTGCCCTTCCTTCATCAGTTGGCTGCCATCTGACAATGTCCAATCGAAACTACACCTAAACTATATAAAAACGAATTTCACACATTGGTCTACAATAACAGATGTAGCCTAAAGACAAGACTAAATTGACAATAGTCTGATAGGTGACAATATTATCAATTGCCTTGTGAATGAAGAGACTGCAGTGCAGTGTGGGTAATTCATAAAGGGAACGAAGCTTACCAAAAAGCAACTTTTTTCAAATCATCCTTCATGCAGGTAAGACGTTTTGATTTCATAACGTATCGTAAAGAGCAGGTTCTAAGGTTTCTAAAACACATACATTTGCCAAACAACTTTAAATGAAGGCATGGGCCCCATTTCAAAAATCGCTTTTTTGTAGAATATTCCAGCCGCTATTCCATGCGTTCTACATGTGAGCACTTGCGGCAGCATAGCCATAGGTTAAGCACAGACTAGTAACATAATACAACTTAAAATATGATTCTGTTCTTTTTAAATACAATTTATTCATTTTTTATTGTTTCTAAAGACCTGCATTAACAAAATATGAATGCATTTCTTTGTGATGGTGCATTCTGTAACACTTGAATTGTGGTGTTTTGTGGTTTTTCATTTTTACATATAGCCTACAGTCCAGTGCTCTGGAGCAGGTTTTCATCAAGGATCTCTCTGTACTTTGCTCCGTTCATCTTTCCCTCGATCCTGTCTAGTCTCCCAGACCCTGCCGCTGAAAAAACGTAGGGCTCACCGTAGGAATGGTGCCAGGTTTCCTCCAGACGTGACGATTGGCATTCAGGCTAAAGAGTTCAATCTTGGTTTCATCAGACCAGAGAATCTTGTTTCTCATGGTCTGAGAGTCCTTTAGGTGCCTTTTGGCAAACCAAGGCCCTTCTCCCCCGATTGCTCAGTTAGGCCGGGCGGCCAGCTCTAGGAAGAGTCTTGGTGCTTCCAAACTTCTTCCATTTAACAATGGAGGACATTGGGGCGGCAGGTAGCTTAGTGGTTAAGAGCGTTGTGCCAGTGACCGAAAGGTCGCTGGTTCTAATCCCAGAGCCGACTAGGTGAAAAATCTGTCGATGTGCCCTTGAGCAAGGCACTTAACCCTAATTGCTTATGTAAGTCGCTCTGGATAAGAGCGTCTGCTAAATGACTAAAATGTAAATGTAATTGTGTTCTTGGGGACCTTTAATGCTGCAGAAATGTTTTGGTACCCTTCCCTAAATCTGTGCCTCGACACAATCCTGTCTCGGAGCTCTACGGACAATTCCTTCGACCTCATGGCTTAGTGTTTGCTCTGACATGCACTGTCAACTGTGGGACCTTATATAGACAGGTGTGTGCCTTTCCAAATCATGTCCAATCAATTGAATTTACCACAGGTGGACTCCAATCAAGTTGTAGAAACGTCTCAAAGATGATAAATGGAAAAAGGATGCACCTGAGCTCAATTTCGAGTATCATAGCAAAGGGTCTGAATACTTATTTAATCCATTTCAGAATAAGGCTGTAACATAACAAAATGTGGAAAAAGTCAAGGGGTCTGAATACTTTCCGAATGCACTGTATGTGGCATTGTGTGAGACAAAACTGCACATTTTAAAGTGGCCTTTTAGTGTCCCCAACAAGGTGCACCTGTGTAATGATCATGCTGTGTAATCAACTTCTTGATCTTGGCAAAGGATAAATCCTCACTAACAGGGATGTAAACAAATTTGTGCACAATATTTGAGAGAAATACACTTTTTGTGCATATGGAAAATGTCTGGGATCTTTTATTTCAGCTCATAAAACATTGGACCAACACTTTACATGTTGCGTTAACATTTTTGTTCAGTGTAGTAAAACCCTGCAAAAGGGCTTATGTAAACCGGCACTACCCTCCCCTGTGCCCAATAAAAAAACACAACCCACCCCAAAGCAAAAATATATATAATTTGACCCCCCCACACAGTACATTTCAAACTGTCCCTTACTAAAAGGCTTGATGATGAATTTACTAATTGAATCAGGTGTGCCAGTTTAGGGTTAAAACAAAAATGTGAAATGTCTGGTTCTGAGACAACACAATACACGCAACTAAAACATCGAGTTCAGTTCACTAGCTGTTACTGGCAGGCTCACTGATTAGAGAGTAGGCACTACTGTTAACTGCGATACATTGGTTTTCATTTGTGAGAGGCTAACTAGCATCACACACACTAGCAGACCTAGCGCCCATGCACTATGGGCTGCCTAGACTACACAGAGACAGTGTCACTGCAGTTGACAGGTCTGCGGTTATCTGACAGGCAAGATAGCTGGCAAACCGATGAAACGGGGGTGGTGAAAGAAAATACAGAACAATCTGTCATCTTGTAATTTAAATCAGTTAAACATAGTCTAGTGTTGCGGTCACCACTCACACTAGCTAACTAGTTAGCTCGCTGTAATCTGCACATAACATGACTGCATCAACCACTGCACACATTACTCAGCTAGCCATGCTGCTAGTACGTTAAAAACAAGACTGCCCTTCCCAGTTCAAAGACCTTACCCAATTCCTTCGCCTTGCTGTATGAAGACGTTTATCATTCGGTTCAACGACACACTGCAATTGATGTGGAGGAGAATGTCTTGTGTCTTTTTTAGGAGATCGAAGTTTTCATTTGCGGAATAAAATGGCTCCTGCTGATACGTTCCGAGGAAGTTGGCGACGTAATCGTCAAGCGGAAGCTTTGCGTTGCCTCACTTGCATTCAATAAGACACAGGGGTCGCTCTTGAGTCTTCAATTTAGACGGCAAATCATTCTACACTCCAAATAAAAGTGTATAAAGAAATGATCAGTGCTATCCGGTGTCCTTGGGACGTCCCTACCCTAAACCTTACAATTGTATATTTAAACTTCAATGGGGTAGGGACAATAAATAAATACGTTTATCTTTGGGGCTATATATAGCTCTGAGAATACAAAGAATTCAAAACCATAAAGCACTTTCTGGCAAGAGATAAGACCAAACGATGAGTCCTTTCATCTAGAGCCAATATATATATATATATTATTATATGTTCAATCCCTGAATCTTTCAAAACAGCTCTAGTCTAGTTGACAAACAGTTTAACAAAAAAAAGTATATATATTTTCGTTACCAACATTATCAGACAATTCATTCATCATCATAAAACCTAGTATTTCAACACTGCATTGTTGACAAAAAGCTTGTAAATTCGCATTTTCGTGGACTGTTTTTACACCTGTTGTATCCTGTACACGCTACAAATAAACTTCGATTTACAAATGTCCTGCTCACTGACTTCCCTGTGTCAGCAGTTTTCCACTGCAGTACTGCAAATACCAAATCCAACATCACTACAGTACGAAGCCTTTGGTACCTACTATTAATTCAGCTCATGTAAGCAAAACTACATTTACATATTCAAAGATTTACAAAGTCAAAGTTGGATGGCAAAAATAGTAAATTCACAAACACATACAATGACAGAATACAATTGAGTTCAGTCCACACAAGGCACAGTTCATTCCATAGTCTCTATGAAAGTGAAACCTGAGCATACAGTGCATTCGGAAAGTATTCAGACCCCTTGACTTTTTCCACATTTTGTTACATTACAGCCTTATTCAAAAATTTATGAAATATTGTTTTCTACACACAATATCGCATAATGATAAAGCAAAAACAGGTTTTTAGAAATGTTAGCAAAAAAAACAAAAACATAAAACGGAAATATTACATTTACATAATTATTCAGACCCTTTACTCAGTACTTTGTTGAAGCACCTTTGGCAGCGATTACAGCCTTGAGTCTTCTTGGGTATGACGCTACAAGCTTGGCACACCTGTATTTGTGGAGTTTCTCCCATTCTTCTCTGCAGATCCTCTCAAGCTTTGTCAGGTTGGATGGGGAGCGTTGCTGCACAGCTATTTTCAGATCTCTCCAGAGACGTTAGATCGGGTTCAAGTCTGAGCTCTGGCTGGGCCACTCAAAGACATTCAGAGACTTGTGCCGAAGCCACTCCTGCATTGTCTTGGCTTTGTGCTTAGGGTTGTTGTCCTGTTGGAAGGTGAACCTTCACCTCAGTCTGAGGTCCTGAGCGCTCTGGAGCAGGTTTTCATCAAGGATCTCTCAGTACTTTGCTCTGTTCATCTTTGCCTCAATCCTGACTAGTCTCCCAGTCCCTGCCGCTGAAAAACATCCCCACAGCATGATGCTGCCACCACCATGCTTCACCGTAGGGATGGTGCCAGGTTACCTCCAGATGTGACACTTGGCATTCAGGCCAAAGAGTTCAATCTTGGTTTCATCAGACCAGAGAATCTTGTTTCTCATGGTCTGAGAGTCTTTAGGTGCCTTTTGGCAAACTCCAAGTGGGGTGTCATGTGCCTTCTACTGAGGTGTGGCTTCCGTCTGTCCACTCTACCATAAAGGCCTGATTGGTGGAGGGCTGCAGAAATGGTTGTCCCTCTGGAAGGTTCTCCCATCTCCACAGAGGACCTCTAGAGCACTGTCAGAGTGACCATCAGGTTCTTGGTCACCTCCCTGACCAAGGCCCTTCTCCCCCGATTGCTCAGTTCGGCCGGGCGCCCAGCTCGTGGTTCCAAACTTCTTCCATTTAAGAATGATGGAGGCCACTGTGTTCTTGGGGACCTTCAATGCTGCAGACATTTTTTGGTACCCTTCCCCAGATCTGTGCCTCGACACAATCCTGTCTCGGAGCGCTACGGACAATTCCTTCGACCTCATGGCTTAGTTTCTGCTCTGACATACACTGTCCACTGTGGGACCTTATATAGACAGGTGTGAGCCTTTCGAAATAATGTCCAATCAATTACATTTACTACAGGTGGACTCCAATCAAGTTGTGGAAACATCTCAAGGATGATCAATGGAAATAAAATAATATCAAAATGTATTTGTCACATGCTACGAATACAACAGGTGAAATGCTTACTTACAAGCCCTTAACCAACAATGCAGTTCAATAAATAAAGTTAAGAAAATATTTACTAAATAAACTAAGGTAAAAAATAAAATAATAAGTAACACAATAAAATAACAATAACGAGGCTATATACAGGGGGTACCGATACCAAGTCAATGTGCGGGGGTGCAGGTTAGTCAAGGTAATTTGTACATGTAGGTAGGGGTAAAGTGAATATGCATAGATAATAAACAGCGAGTAGCAGCAGTGTAAAAACAAAGGGGGGTCAATGTAAATAATCTAGGTGGCCATTTGATTAATTGTTCAGCAGTCTTATGGCATGGGGGTAGAAGCTGTTTTGGAGCCTTTTGGACCTAGACTTGGCGCTCCGGTACCGCTTGCCGTGCGGTAGCAGAGAGAACAGTCTATGACTTGGGTGACTAGTCTTTGACAATTTTTTGGGCCTTCCTCTGACACCGCCTAGTATATAGGTCCTGGATGACAGGAAGCTTTGCCCCAGTGATGTACTGGGCCGTACACACTACCCTCTGTAGTGCCTTTCAGTCGGATGCCGAGCAGTTGCCATACCAGGCGGTGATGCAACCGGTCAGGATGCTCTCGATGGTGCAACTGTAGAACAATTTGAGGATCTGGGGACCCATGCCAAATATTTTCAGTCTCCTGAGGGGGAAAAGGTGTTGTCGTGCCCTCTTCATGACTGTCTTGGTGTGTTTGGACCTTGATAGTTTGTTGGTGATGTGGACACCAAGGAACTTGAAACTCTCGACCCGCTCCGCTACAGCCCCGTCGATGTGAATGGGGGCGTGTTTGGCCCTCCTTTTCCTGTAGTCCACGATCAGCTCCTTTGTCTTGCTCACATTGAGGGAGAGGTTGTTGTCCTGGCACCACACTGCCAGGTCTCTGACCTCCTCCCTATAGGCTGTCTCATCGTTGTCAGTGATCAGGCCTACCACTGTTGTGTCATCAGCAAACTTAATGATGGTGTTGGAGTCGTGCTTGGCCATGCAGTCGTGGGTGAACAGGGAGTACAGGAGGGGATAAGCACGCACCCATGAGGGGCCCCCGTGTTGAGGATCAGCGTGGCAGATGTGTTGGTGCCTACCCTTACCAACTGGGGGCGGCCCGTCAGGAAGTCCAGGATCCAGTTGCAGAGGGAGGCGTTTAGTCCCAGTGTCCTTAGCTTAGTGGTGAGCTTTGTGGGCACTATGGTGTTGAACGCTGAGCTGTTGTCAATGAACAGCATTCTCACATATGTGTTCCTTTTGTCCAGGTGGGAAAGGGCAGTGTGGAGTGTGATTGAGATTGTGTCATCTGTGGATCTGTTGGGGCGGTATGCAAATTGGAGTGGGTCTAGGGTTTCAGGGATGATGGTGTTGATGTGAGCCATGACCAACCTTTCAAAGCACTTCATGGCTACCGAAGTGAGTGCTACGGGGCGGTAGTCATTTAGGCAGGATGCACCTGAGCTCAATTTCGAATCTCATAGCAAAGGGTCTGAATACTTACGTAAATAAGGTATTTCTGTTTTTTATTTTTAATACATTCGCTAAAATTTCTAGAAACCTGTTTTCGCTTTGCCATAATGTGTAGATTGCTGAGGAAAGACATTTATTTAATCCATTTTAGAATAAGGCTATGACGTAACAAAATGTGAAAAAATTCAAGGGGTCTGAATACATTCCGAAGGCACTATAGCTGACATTACATGTCTGCCTCTGTTCCTTTTAAATGTATGGTATTTACTTTTCTGTGCAGGGGCAGGGACGTCCACAGTATTATGCAGGAACTCATAGAGCAACTTCCCATTGCCAGCATGCTCCACAATCTGTGCCTCTCCTGGCTCAGTTTGGCTAGGTGTGCCAGGCTATCTGCGCGTTTAACCAGAGCCCTGTAGTTCTTAGCATTGACCCATGGCATGCGAAGCAGGAAGTTGTATGGCCCGGGGTTGTAGAGATCAGCTGACTCCACCACTGTCTGGCAGCGTCTGGCTCAGGTCGACCTTTCTTCAGCTCCTGGAAGAGTTCGGTGGTGGTGTGTGAGGAGGGGCACCACAGGATCCTGGGCGGGGGAAGTGCAGAGTGAGGAGGGTCTGCTTGGAGGTGACATCGTTAGCTGAGATCTCCTGGCGGAAGTTGGTGCGGGCCACCAGGGAAAAGGGCTTGGCTGGGTCAAACTCGATCAGCA
The DNA here is from genome assembly GCF_020615455.1 of Coregonus clupeaformis. Taxonomy (NCBI): domain Eukaryota; kingdom Metazoa; phylum Chordata; class Actinopteri; order Salmoniformes; family Salmonidae; genus Coregonus; species Coregonus clupeaformis. The sequence continues at coordinate 74,629,976 of NC_059192.1, read as the reverse complement.
GGAAGGGCTTCCAGTAGAACCGCATCATGGACCGGCACTGGGTGTAGAGGCGGTCACTCTGCAGCAAGCCAATCAGATCGCTGACGCTCTTGCGCTCCAAGCTGGTGTCGGTGGTGAGGATATAGTCACCCACCTCCAGGGTGACAAGCTCGATGTCCAGGTCGCTGCGGTGGAGGAGGGATGGGAGCTCGCTGCGGAACTCACGCATGTCCACAATCACACAGGACATCTCCTTGGGCCGCTCCAGGACCCCTGATTGGAGAGACATGACATGACATCAAATTACATAAACCAATCAGACTTAGGTAAAGGATGTGGATCGTAAGACTTAAGCCGCCCCCAGTGTAATTAATCAGATAAAATGTCATCACATCACTTACCTGCTTAGCGTGTGTTGGTGGTAGCGTTAGCAGGCTCCTGACTCTTGACTCTTGACTCTTGACTCTTGACTCTTGACTCTTGACTCCTGACTCTTGACTCTTGACTCTTGACGCTTGGCCCCTGACTCCTGACTCTTGACTTCTGACTCCTGACTCCTCTCTTGACTCTTGACTCTTGACTCTTGACGCTTGACCCCTGACTCCTGAGTCTTGACTCTTGACTCTTGACTCTTGACTCTTGACTCTTGACTCTTGGCTCTTGGCTCCTGACTCCTGACTCCTGACTCTTGCTCAGATCGGGTTGGTCTTTTCTTCCCTCTCTCTCCTCAGGAACCACACTAGTGACCTTCTCCCTGCAATCACACACAGACACCCAGTCTGTCAGCTCTACTCACAAACTAACACATGGTAGGATGATCATAATGTAATGTAGCAGATGTCTGACCTGATGAGGTGTTCGAAGGCTTGTTTCTCTTTAGCCAGACCAGTCGGGTACCTCTGTTCCTCTGTGGAGCCGCCATAGATCAGGAAGTACAACCTGACACAGGAGGAGGAAATGCTTCATGAGTGACTTTATCTGAAAACCAAACATGTAATTGACAAGATCATGTCAAATGAATATTACTATTATCTCACTCTCCAAGGACAGTTCTTCCAACTTCTTACCAGAGTTGCTTCCAAAGTTTTTCTGACTGGAGCGGAGTGACTCGAGGAGGTTGAAGAAGGTGACACAGTCATACTGGGTGAGGTAGAGCAGCAGAGTACCTAGGATCATCAGGTCCTGGACCAGAGACTTGCTCTTGGCTCCCAGCTGGTGCCACAGGGTCCAGATAGTGACAGATGGTCTGGGGGTCAAACAGGTACAACAAACAGGAATATGAGAGGAAGTCTGTAAGTGGTCAATAGAGTAAAATGGATACCTTGATGTAAAGTCTGGAGATCACTGAAGACAAGCAGCTTTTACATTCACATTGAGTTGTGTTATGTATGCAATGGCTATTGCTGAACTGCATGAAGTTCTAGTTATTTTTCTCCAGTGGGTATTGATGATTAATTCCTATGTAACTAACAAGTCTGACTTTTTCGAAGGCATTCCTAAGGGTGTTCTGCAGGGAGAGCTCCTCTGTCACCAGTTCGGGGTTGTAGCACTTCAGCTCCTTCAGACAGGCGTTCATGATGTCCAGAGCTCTGGATGGCCCCCACGGCCGCGGTCAGACACACATCCATCACCTCTGGCTTGTGTCTGTCCAAAACAGAGTTCACTGACGCCTGGAATCAGAGAGAGGGAGTACAAAGAAAGAAAGAAAGAAAGAAAGAAAGAAAGAAAGAAAGAAAGAAAGAAAGAAAGAAAGAAAGAAAGAAAGAAAGAAAGAAAGAAAGAAAGAAAGAAAGAAAGAAAGAAAGAAAGAAAGAAAAAAGACAGGGGGGCAGAGAGAGAGAGAGAGAGAGAGAGAGAGAGAGAGAGAGAGAGAGAGAGAGAGAGAGAGAGAGAGAGAGAGAGAGAGAGAGAGAGAGAGAGAGTGGAGTCTGTTTCTGACCGTTTGAGCAGACACATGCACATTTGTGGCCTGCTGGAGGTCATTTTGCAGGGCTCTGGCAGTGCTCCTCCTGCTCCTCCTTGCACAAAAGCGGAGGTAGCAGTCCTGCTGCTGGGTTGTTGCCCTCCTACGGCCTCCTCCACGTCTCCTGATGTACTGGCCTGTCTCCTGGTAGCGCCTCCATGCTCTGGACACTACGCTGACAGACACAGCAAACCTTCTTGCCACAGCTCGCATTGATGTGCCATCCTGGATGAGCTGCACTACCTGAGCCACTTGTGTGGGTTGTAGACTCCGTCTCATGCTACCACTAGAGTGAAAGCACCGCCAGCATTCAAAAGTGACCAAAACATCAGCCAGGAAGCATAGGAACTGAGAAGTGGTCTGTGGTCACCACCTGCAAAACCAGTCCTTTATTGGGGGTGTCTTGCTAATTGCCTATAATTTCCACCTGTTGTCTATTCCATTTGCACAACAGCATGTGAAATTTATTGTCAATCAGTGTTGCTTCCTAAGTGGACAGTTTGATTTCACAGAAGTGTGATTGACTTGGAGTTACATTGTGTTGTTTAAGTGTTCCCTTTATTGTTTTGAGCAGTGTACAAAGAGCTCCACCGAGCTAATCTAACCTCCACACTAAACAATCACACACGAAGACAAGGGGGCAGAAGGAACACTTATACAGGTACTGATGAGGGGATATGAACCAGGTGTGTGTAATAAACAAGACAAAACAAATGGAATTATGAGATGAGAAGCGGCAGTGGCTAGAAGGCCGGTGACGACGAACGCCGAAGCCTGCCCGAACAAGGAGAGGAGGCAGCTTCAGAGGAAGTTGTGACAACTACACACACGCACACACACTCACATTCAATCATAATCTACGCTGCTGCTACTCTGTTTATCATATATCCTGATGCATAGTCACCTTACCCCTATACAGAGCTATCTCTTAACACTCCAGTATCCCTGCACATTGTTAATATGGTACTGGAACTGACCCTGTATATAGTCACCTTACCCCTATACATACAGTGGGGAGAACAAGTATTTGATACACTGCCAATTTTGCAGGTTTTCTACTTACAAAGCATGTAGAGGTCTGTAATTTGTATCATAGGTACACTTCAACTATGAGAGACGGAATCTAAAACAAAAATCCAGAAAATCACATTGTATGATTTTGAAGTAATTAATTTGCATTTTATTGCATGACATAAGTATTTGATACATCAGAAAAGCAGAACTTAATATTTGGTACAGAAACCTCTGTTTGCAATTACAGAGATCATACGTTTCCTGTAGGTCTTGACCAGGTTTGCATACACTGCAGCAGGGATTTTGGCCCACTCCTCCATACAGACCTTCTCCAGATGCTTCAGGTTTCGGGGCTGTCGCTGGGCAATACGGACTTTCAGCTCCCTCCAAAGATTTTCTAATGGGTTCAGGTCTGGAGACTGGCTAGGCCACTCCAGGACCTTGAGATGCTTCTTACGGAGCCACTCCTTAGTTGCCCTGGCTGTGTGTTTTGGGTCGTTGTCATGCTGGAAGACCCAGCCACGACCCATCTTCAATGCTCTTACTGAGGGAAGGAGGTTGTTGGCCAAGATCTCGCGATACATGGCCCCATCCATCCTCCCCTCAATACGGTGCAGTCGTCCTGTCCCCTTTGCAGAAAAGCATCCCCAAAGAATGATGTTTCCACCTCCATGCTTCACGGTTGGGATGGTGTTCTTGGGGTTGTACTCATCCTTCTTCTTCCTCCAAACACGGCGAGTGGAGTTTAGACCAAAAATCTCTATTTTTGTCTCATCAGACCACATGACCTTCTCCCATTCCTCCTCTGGATCATCCAGATGGTCATTGGCAAACTTCAGATGGGCCTGGACATGCGCTGGCTTGAGCAGGGGGACCTTGCGTGCGCTGCAGGATTTTAATCCATGACCGCGTAGTGTGTTACTAATGGTTTTCTTTGAGACTGTGGTCCCAGCTCTCTTCAGGTCATTGACCAGGTCCTGCCATGTAGTTCTGGGCTGATCCCTCACCTTCCTCATGATCATTGATGCCCCACGAGGTGAGATCTTGCATGGAGACCCAGACCGAGGTTGATTGACCGTCATCTTGAACTTCATCAATTTTCTAATAATTGCGCCAACAGTTGTTGCCTTCTCACCAAGCTGCTTGCCTATTGTCCTGTAGCCCATCCCAGCCTTGTGCAGGTCTACAATTTTATCCCTGATGTCCTTACACAGCTCTCTGGTCTTGGCCATTGTGGAGGTTGGAGTTTGTTTGATTGAGTGTGTGGACAGGTGTCTTTTATACAGGTAACGAGTTCAAACAGGTGCAGTTAATACAGGTAATGAGTGGAGAACAGGAGGGCTTCTTAAAGAAAAACTAACAGGTCTGTGAGAGCCGGAATTCTTACTGGTTGGTAGGTGATCAAATACTTATGTCATGCAATAAAATGCAAATTAATTACTTAAAAATCATACAATGTGATTTTCTGGATTTTTGTTTTAGATTCCGTCTCTCACAGTTGAAGTGTACCTATGATAAAAATTACAGACCTCTACATGCTTTGTAAGTAGGAAAACTTGCAAAATCAGCAGTGTATCAAATACTTGTTCTCCCCAATGTATCTACCTCTATCACTGCAGTATCCCTGCACATTGTTAATATGGTATTGGAACAGACCCTGTATATAGTCACCTTACCCCTATACATATCTACCTCTATCACTCCAGTATCCCTACACATTGTAAATATGGTACTGGAACTGACCCTGTATTAAGCTTCTTACTTTATCATGTTCTTCTTATTTCTTATTTTTATATTTTGTGTGTTTTTGTTCTACCTTGTGTTATGTTTAGTGCTACATTGTTATTGATTACTGCTTTGATGGGTTTAGAGCTTGCAAGAAAGGCACTTCACTGTACTTGTGCATGTGACATTAAAACTTGAAACTATACTCCATCTAAACATGAATCGATTCTCAATTGCGATACGGTTCTAGAAATATAAAGCCTTTTACTTTCATATCACATCAAAATAAGTTCACAAATGCAAAATATACACTGAAGACCATTTTAACCGGCTTTATCACAGTTTCAGCCGACTGTATTTTTCAGTGACAACATGTTTCTGGCGGCCTTCTCCCATTACACACAGGTGTTTGGAGCATGTTAGATCGCTAATTAGCGCAGGTGGTCTCTCTGTCTTCCGTCTGTCTTCTGTAAACACGTATTATAACATGGAGATATGGCCGTATGGGAACACAAACCCTATAAAAATGTGTATTCATTTAACATTTTGTTTTTTGAAAATGATTTCTCGCCGAAATGAAAGAGAAGGTCAACATGCTTCCAAAACCGTACCGCAAGCTATGTGTGTTAATATTCAGACCGAGCGTCAGGGCTCTTCACAAAACTCCCCCGTATAGAAGACGCCTTCTTCCAATGACTCTTATGTGTAATGTAATGGAACTGAGAGTCAGGATCAAGGGCGAGGCTATACACTGACCCGAGATGAGGTGTGAGAAAGTCCACCAATAGGATACGGCTGGTGGCGCCCAGGACCCTATGTCCTGGGCTATGTCCTGGGCTATGTCCTGGGCTATGTTTTGGGCTATGTCCTGGGCTATGTCCTGGGCTATGTCCTGGGCTATGTCCTGGGCTATGTTTTGGGCTATGTTTTGGGCTATGTCCTGGGCTATGTCCTGGGCTATGTCCTGGGCTTTGTCCTGGGCTATGTCCTGGGCTATGTCCTGGGCTATGTCCTGGGCTATGTCCTGGGCTATGTTTTGGGCTATGTTTTGGGCTATGTCCTGGGCTATGTCCTACCAACCCACATTTCTCCATTATCAGTGAAGAGGCAGTGTGTAATCATAGTTCAGAATAGAACAGGCTTGTGAATGGCACTGGAGGAAGGGGGGGGGTCTGTCTGCTGTTGACAGCACAGACACACACACACAGCTCCCGCTTCTCCAACCCTGGCTCTCCTTGTCATATGGAGAAGTTGTTGACATGACTCACCTCGGTAGCTATTTAACACAGTGACCCGCATATACATACTTTAATGTTTACATTCGTACCGGTATTCACATTTTGATGCATTTCTAATCCAGAGCCATGCATACTGTGAGACTTACAGAGAATGATTTATCAGCAGAATAATCTGTTTGTTTCACCTTCACCATCAAAAATAGGAAAATATCTGTGAAGCACTTCCACTAAACACAACACAGAAAGCGAGTTCCTTTCTCTTGCTGTTCTTAAAGTGAAGTGGAGCTTGAGGGAGGCCATCCCTGGGAGTACAGAGGACACAGAAGTGTTTCCACCAAAAAACCTGACGATGAATGAATGATGTTGAGGATGAGTTATCATGCAGCATCACTTTATTGTCCATTGTGAAATGAAGATGTATCTTTTACTGTCTTATGTTAGGCTATTCTTAATTCCCACAAGATAGACTGGACGCAGCACAGGGTCAGCCACAGAGTAGCCCACACTTCTGCCCAACAGGCTGGGGACACAGCCTGGTTAGCCACAGGGCCGAAACTTAGGTAGGATGTTAGGCTTAAACCGTGCTTGTGGAATACCCCAATGAAAGGCAGGCATCAATGTTTCAATAGGTTAATCTCCAAAACTATCTGCTGAGTGGCTGTACCCTAAAAGTCTGTTACATCACTGTCGTAGTCTGTTACATCACCGTCGTTGTCTGTTACATCACCATCATTGTCTGTTACATCACCATCATTGTCTGTTACATCACCGTCGTTGTCTGTTACATCACCGTCGTTGTCTGTTACATCACTATCATTGTCTGTTACATCACCGTCGTTGTCTGTTACATCACCATCATTGTCTGTTACATCACCGTCGTTGTCTGTTACATCACTGTCATTGTCTGTTACATCACTGTCACTGTCTGTTACATTACTCTTCTAGCAGGATATCCTTCTTTAGCATGACATCACTGAACTTCAGTCAACTCCCTGAGTTTGTTAAATTATTAATGCAAAAAAAAAGACACTCATTTTATTTCAGCAGTTAGCCTGGAATCTAAACTGAATACTGTTCAATTTTTTTTTTTTTTTTTTATTTCACCTTTATTCAGTGTCGATTCCAGGCTTTACAAAAACATTTTTTTTATGTTCACATACATCGGATAGATGCAGTGAGAAGTGTTGTTTTACAGGGTCAGCCATAGTAGTATGGCGCCCCTGTAGCAAATTAGGGTTAAGTGCCTTGCTCAAGGGCACATGGACATATTTTTCACCTTGTTGGTTCAGATATTTGAACGAGCAACCTTTCGGCTACTGGCCCAATGCTCTAACCGCTAGGCTACCTGCAGCAGGTTATGTAAGCAACGTGTATAGAATGTATAGAAAGCAGAAGTAAGAGAAGTCATGCCCTGTTCCAGAATGGCCTTTAGAGAGCACCACAGCACTGTCTCACTGTTTCTCAACATAGTTCTCTATTCCACTGCTCTGTTCCACGGTGTACTGTAGAACTAAAAACCCCTTTCCTGTTACGAGGATGTATTCATGTGTGTAATGTCAAACATCAGGAGAACTTAATGAGGGTTGGATGAGAGCAAAATGTGATTAGTCTGAAGAGACGGAAAGACTAGGGAAAACTAGTCAGCTTTATCACATCTGGGTTCCATTCCTGTTCCTGTTCTTCCTGGGATCAAAATGTTCCATTAACATGCTGTAGCTCAGCTGGTAGAGCACGGCGCTTGTAATGCCAGGGTAGTGGGTTCAATCCCTGGGACCACCCATACACAAAAATGTATGCACGCATGACTGTAAGTCGCTTTGGATAAAAGCGTCTGCTAAATGGCATATTATTATTATATTTTTCTCCTTACAGGATGAGTCCAAAAAAATAAGACAATTTGTCAGCTCGTACCTTACAGTTTCCTGACATCATTACAGATTGTGTGAACAGCTTGAAGTGTAAGGCAGGCTGGAGGAGGAAGTAAGAGAAATCTGATGTATGAGAGCGGCAGAGGACAGTGCAGGGCTTGAATAGTAGCAGAGCATTGTTAGATGAAGGAACCAAATTATACTGGGCTAATTATAGTAGATGTTTTATGTAGAGAGAAGGAGAGTTAGAGAGAAGAAGAGCTCAAAAAGAAAATAGGACAGAAGATTTCAAATTTTCAAGCAGCCCACTTTTTCAGGGCAAAGGGATACACCATATCAAGCACTGTGCCTCTACCTTTCTGGTCCAACCTTGGTTGCCTACAAACCAAAAACGAATCCCCTTCTAATTCATTCATCGAGCTTTATTGCTTTCTCTGTACACTAAAATATAGACGAGGAGAAAAGCATATTGGCAGAGAGTCAGGCTGCTCAAACAAGTCAGGCAGCCTGAGAGTAGCTGCTGGGAAGCAACCATACACTCCGAGTTAATTGCTTTGTTTACGTAACCAGGAGCTGATTACCAAAAAAACGAGAGACCTACTTTTCAAGGGCTACCATTTGCATATCTCCCTGTGACAAACTAAAATAAAACATCTTAAGAAAAGAAGCATCCTCATGGTCAAGACAAATGCATGAAAACCAGAGAGAGAGAAAAAAATGTATAGCTTTTATAAGAGGCATGAACAAGCTTCTCCGCCTGTCACATTCAGTTTAGCAAATCAGTGTGACAGTGAATGGCAATAAAAGGAGAAGGAAATATGGTGTTTGGAGGCATAGCATAGGGGAGAGAAAGAAAAACAGATATAAAAAAAGAAAATGAATATACAAAAAGCGAGTGTTGAAATACTGCAGTGACGGGACTCGTCAGAAAGCATGTTGGATTAATAATTCAGTAAGGCTTGCAAGCTAGGAGACAGAGAGACACGCAGAGAGATGGAGAGACAGACAGAGACACAGAGATGGAGAAACACACAGACAGACAGAGAGAGAGACACACAGAGAGACAGACACACAGAGTAGAGAGAGAGAGAGAGAGAGAGAGAGAGAGAGAGAGAGAGAGAGAGAGAGAGAGAGAGAGAGAGAGAGAGAGAGAGAGAGAGAGAGAGAGACACATAGAGAGGGGGACAGATGGAAGGAGAGACAAACAGACGGAGAGACAAAGAGATGGAGAGACAGATGGAGAGAGAGAGAGACCGTGTGGAGAGTTTTGGAGGGTGTTGTCAGTGAAGGGTGACAGGGGAGCCACTTTACACACTACAGTTGATGTCAATGAGTCATTACAATGAGGGAGAATGTGTGTTGTGGCGGGAGGCAAGACGCTCAGGGAAAGTATCAGGGAATATTTACATATTTCCACAGTCACTCTCCTCTCGCAAGGAATCAACCAGCTCTGGGAAAATGTTGAATGTGGACCCATTTTCTAACAAAGCTGTCTTTTGAGAATCAATCATGTAGGAGAGGATGGAGAAGGTAGAGAACAATGGCCCCTCTCTCTCTTCTCCTCTCTCCTCTTCTCCTCTCCCAGACATCCTCATCCTCTCTTCTGCCTCCTCTCTTCTGCCTCCTCTCTTCTCCTCTCCCAGACATCCTCATCCTCTCTTCTGCCTCCTCTCTTCTGCCTCCTCTCTTCTGCCTCCTCTCTTCTGCCTCCTCTCTTCTGCCTCCTCTCTTCTGACTCCTCTCTTCTGCCTCCTCTTTTCTGCCTCCTCTCTTCTGCCTCCTCTCTTCTCGTCTCTCCTCTTCTCCTCTCCCAGACATCCTCATCCTTTCTTCTGCCTCCTCTCTTCTGCCTCCTCACTTCCGCCTCCTCACTTCTGCCCCCTCATCTTTGGTTTTAATACCCATCCAGAGAGATTCTAAAGGAGACCATACAGGGACAGAAAAAGCCTCTGACGGAACTTGGAATGAATCTCCAGAATGATGGAATCGTTCCACTGATCTGAGTCAGAACACAGAACCGACTGATCACGGTTCTGACCCAACAGGGAAGCTGTATCTTTTTGAGTAACATATAAACCCTCAACACAACATGTTAAATCCCTGATAGCTGTCAAGCAGCTGATACACAGGGAGTCAAAGGCTAAAGAGGATTTAAAACATTAGTATTCCTGGGTAATTCCACTTCATCCAAACCCTAACATTAGAGTATGGAGGTAAATCTAATTGAAGAGGGGATGAGAGAGCCAAGGCGGATATATCCAATGTGGGAAAAGATAGTGTGATTAATTAGCATTGTTGAGGGGGTTGTTTCATGAAACAGTGAGAGGGATTTCATTCTAAATATGCGTTGTACGTTATTATTGAACGGTTAACCTCATCTGTGGACCTGTATTAAAGAAGCACATTTGATTGGATTTCTGTTTTTGTAATCGTGCTTCTATTTCTACTAGTTCAATTAATAACATGGAGGGATTAATTGTTAGTGTCAACATACTAAGCACATGTAATCACACACCATAGATAGAGGGGGATGTGGGACCATTTAAAGAGAGTGCACCGTGAAGCAGGACACAATAGACCAGCCAACCTGGAAAAAGTGCTTGCTTGTTACAGAATGTCATCCATACTAGATCAAACAATGATGGGGTGATACACAAACATAGGCCAGATAACAAGTTACATTTTGATTTTCAAGGCAATTTTCAAGGGGTTAAAGGTCAAATTGGTGAATATGGGCATAATGGACATTTTAATAGATTTAGGTCAAATATCCTGAAATTCTCAACAAAAACTGAAAGTATTATCAAACAAACACAGACTATGGAATGGATGCATTAATAGTTACTTTTCATACAGTTATTATGCTTTAAGACATTCAAATATACAGAAAATATGAAAGTTCTGATGTTTTCAGCTAGATTTGTGGTCTGTAGCACCACCAAGGACCGTTCTCAGGTGACGTAGACCCTTTGAGAAAACTTCGGGAGACCCAACTAAACCAGGAGAACTTGACCTTTTAATCATACATACACACGTAGAATATGGAATAAACATATTTATAGTTACTTTGTCATAATTATGCATTAAAGGTCCAATGCAGCCGTGTTTAGCTCAAAATCAAATTGAGTAAAGGGACAGTTAGAATTTTACTGAGGAGGGTTGTGTTTTTTTATTGGGCACAGGGGAGGGTAGTGTGTTTTGTCCCTGGTTTACATTCGCTCTTTTGCAGGTTTTACTATATAATGTCTTCCATCCTAGCCACATGTCCTCATCTGCTTGCATGCTCCTCCCCTATATCAAGGTGTTTTGGTACTTCCCTTATGACCTACGCTTTTTCACGCAGTAACTTTTACTATACCACAGGTCAATATAGTCTAACGGTCTATCCTGCCCTCTATCCACTATTCATCGTGACAATAGTGGTAGGTGGATCGTCTGCCCAGATCTGCAATAGGCTAACTACCACACATAAAAGCATTCAAAGCTGCATACATTTTCAATATGAATCCACAAGAACAAATAGGAATAACTGATAGGCAGCGGAGAGACGAGTTTCATCATTGCACATGAAAGAACAGTGAAGACATGAGACATGCAGCTCAAAAAGCTCCCATATTGATCTTGTTTTAGGGACAATACAATTATCCTACCTAGACTACCCTAACACCACAATTAAATGAATAATTGCATTTTTGTTTTTAAGGGAGTACAAAATTCTACTCTAGGCTGCAGTGAAAATTTCATTTTAATAACGTCACTTCGCAAAAGCCCTGTGATTTGAATGTTTCTTTCCAGTTGCATCAATTGTGGGTCTACTCTCTACAGTTTATAAGGTCTAGAAAGGCACAGAAAGCAGGCCAGTCTGTCTGTATTTTTATTTCTATTTAATATTTTACTGAGATGCGCTGTCTGTTGCGGATCAACATTCTCCCAAGTCGTCCTATAATAACGTGACCACATATGCTCCTGGCAGGCCCAGATATTCAGGAAAGCTTCATGTGTGGCTCTGCCTCCTCTCCAATCCGAGCGGTTATTCCTCATTTAACTTTTATAATGTATTACCTTTTTATATGATGCATAAACACAACCAGTCACAATCTTTTAATCTGATTCGGCTACTTCAAAAGTCTCCTGTAGGCATGCACCCCTTCATTCAAAATATAATTTTAGCATCCTCAAAATGGCTTGACGTTAAGCAGGTTTCCATCCAATCCTTTTATGCGAGTAAAGTACATGTAGGATAAAAACAGTCACGAGATCATGCAGTGTATTAGGCTATACCCGCACTGTATCTGCAAGCTGTTGGCTAGAGTGCACCTGCCAATACCAGAATGGGCACATTGGCTATACCTACGCAACATTTTTAGTGACAAAACCATCAGTAGGCCTAGAGTTGGAAATGCCATGGAAACCCATTTAATTTTGACTTTTTATTCGGTACATGGGAATTTAGCCGCAAAAGTCTTTTTTATGTGCACTATGTATTTACGCACAGACTTTTATCTGCAACAAGTCAATTTGATGGAAACACAACTCTGATGAGAAAATGCTCATACTGTTTTTATGCAGATTTTAGAATATTCGCATGAAAATCTGTCCCCAATTGGATGGAAACCTAGGTATAGACAATTCTCTGGAACGTGCGCTAGTCCAGTGTCACTTTGATTATGGCTGCAGATCCAGGTTCACCAGCAGCACCAGATCCATTCCCATAGTCTGTGTTTGTTTGATCATCCATTCCGTTTTTGTTGAGAATTTCAGGATATTTGACCTAAATCTATTACTATTTACATTATGCCCATATACACCAATTGACCTTTAACCCCTTGAAAATTGCCTTGAAAATCTATATGTAATGTGTTATCTGGCCTAACTTTGTGTATCACCACATCATTGTTTGATCTAGCATGGATGACAGCCTGTAACAAGCAAAAAAAAAGCAAGCACTTTATCCAGGTTGGCTGGTCTCCTAACAGGTGAGACTACCTTCTTGGCTACATTAGAGGGTTTATTCACGTCCTCAACATGAGCCGCTGCCTTCCCTCTTTCTCTGGGAGAATACTTATGGTTTATTTTTTTCATTTCTCTCAATCTAATAGTATTATTTGGAATGATAATTTTGCCTTGGAGGCCTGGGGGAGACATCTTAGCGATGCTTCGCACTTCTGCTAGTCTTCATTTCAGTGTTCGCCGCTGCATCTCAGCTAATGTTCCCCACAGTTTATTGCTTTCTGAAATAGCTCCATTAGTGTCAAAGGAAGCCTACAGTAATGGAATGCAGATGGGCTGGCAACTAGCAAGCTGTCCATGTGTTGAGCAGGGATGATTGACAGATGGAGAAAAACAAACCTAGGCTACCTGCAAAACCAACTACTGCAGGGCTATTGAAGTTATATAAGACTGGGGAAAGTCGTGAAATTTTGTTAGGCTAGTTGAAACGGTGAAGACACCTATCAAATTTCCATAAATCAGTCACAGAGCAAACCAGTGAAAAAATGAAAAAATAACAACTTTTGTTATTGAAACAAAGTAACAAGTGGTTGTTTGGCAAATAGTTGTTTGTTAAAACTTGCTGTTAAAAAGCCACACTGACTTTCAAAGAGTGGGAGTTCAGTCAGTGGCGTGAAAGACGACAACGTGGTAAATGTCACCCAGCCTTCTGTTCCCAGGCCGACTAACTGAACAAACACTGAACATTCTAGTACATAACCTTACTGAGACATCTGAGGCAAGGTGAGTGGCAGGTCTTTATTTCAATCCCACACCCTTCCCCCTCGATGCCTTCTCCTGTTTATCCACAACTAGACAGCCCTTTATCCATACAGATATGGGAACCTACCAAATAGTAACCCATGTGTTGCTATTCAGACAGGGAGCAGAACGTGACAGTGAACAACTGTTTACAGCGTGAGCTCCAACGCCCCTCAGTAAATGGAATGTATTTTCTGCCGTCCTGCATCCCACTCCTGAGCCTGCATGGGATGAGGCAGGGGGATGATCAGTCATGTCAGAGAGGCAGTGTTTACCTCATTGTGGTGTGTGTGTGTGTGTGTGTGTGTGTGTGTGTGTGTGTGTGTGTGTGTGTGTGTGTGTGTGTGTGTTTGTGTGTCATACTTTACGTGCTGCAGGGGGGCGATGACACAATGAATTACGGCTTACACGGAGGAGGCCAACAACCCACCCAGACAGATGAAGCCCCTCCGAACTCTGTGTTTTCATAATTGTCAGTCAGACTTTTAACTCCCTGTGTGTGTGTGTGTGTGTGTGTGTGTGTGTTCTCTCCCTGTCAGTTGTGTTCATGCCCACCGGCAGCAATCAGCCCTGGAACTGCACTGTGACAATTCAGAGGAAGTAGAGAGAAGGGAACTAATGGGGTGTACAAAACGCTACCACCTCTCCCGCCGCAACATCACTGTGTCTTCAGCCTGCAGACTGTTTAGTACAGAATTTGCCCTGAGATAATAAAAGCTTTAATAGTTGTTTTGTTTCATGGATCTACACTATATGCAGTATAAAAAATAAAGTATCTTTAACATGTTGTTATCCAATTTTAACCATGGTTCTTTCTGAGTAACAGCTGTGGTTGTTTTCTTGGAAGGCCTGAGGGCAGAGCGACAAAAGGCTGATCGGGGTGGAGGTGAGGGCTCTGTGGTCCCCAGATGGTGCTCTCTCTGTGGTCATGGGGCCAGTGGGGTGGAGGGTGACTCCCTGGTACCAGGCCATGATTGGATACGCTGAGTCTAATCTACTAACCTGTGAAATCACTTGGAGCACTTCTCTTCTCCAGCTATGTACTGTAGCTCCTCAGACTTTAAGTGTTTTTGGTTTGGAAGCTGTTCGTTAATGGCCTATATTCTACAGGCAATCAAATACTGTAGCGAATGTAAGATCATTCTCGTGAGATTGGTGAACAGGGGGTCACAGGATCACTTATGAGACAGAACTATTCATGTCACCCCTCCCTACTCTGTTCCTTACACTGTACCTCCTGCACTTCCCTGACAGAAGTCCACTCCGTCTGTTCCTCCCTGATCAACTTACCTTCCACCATGAGGACCACAGAGATATGAAACATGCCTGCCTTCTCATATTGTCGTGTTGTTTCCTAAAAGCTGATGTGATGGTTGGGTCCAGTAATCCATGCGTGATGTGTTTCGGGGGTCTGGGACACAGAGACAGGGCAGGTCTGATCGATAAACAACAGCTAGCTTTCATCATCCAAGGCAGGGGTTGCATCCCAAATGGCACCCTATTGGCCCTGGTCAAAGGTAGTGCACTATAAAGGGAATAGGGTGCCATTAGGGACGCACCTGGAGAGAATCCCCTGGAACATTACGGAGTAACCTCCCTGTCAACACATTAACACAGTGCAAAACCTCCACTGGGAGGGGATGGGTAGGCGCACTGAGGAGAGAAAGGTGAAAAATAAAAAGCCCTGTTTATTATATTTGAGTCATTTAGCAGACACTCGTATCCAGAGCGACTTACAGGAGCAATTAGGGTTAAGTTCCTTGCTCAAGGGCACATCAACTGATTTTTCACCTAGGGATTCGAACCAGCAACCTTTCAGTCACTGGCCCAACACTCTTAACCGCTAGGCTACCTGCCTGGCGCTAACATGAATCCTTTGTCCTGTCCACATTCTGATTGTAGAAGACGCATTGTGATCTGACCGTCCTGACCACCTCCGGAGACAGGCAGGATGCATTGTTCCTGGATATCTTACAAGTGTAGACAGATCTGGACAGTGAAACTGATGAAATCACCATTATACCACTCTCTAAAATCATTGACTGGTGGCACCATTGACTCATGTTGTCAAGATGTCTTTTAAACTAAATAAATATTATGTAAACAAAATATCTGTCAAATAATTTGCATACAGGGAGGGACCACGATATCTGGTCTCAAAGCAGACACTACTAGTGGACGGATAAGAGACACATTTTAATATCATCTGTAGATGATGATTAGCAATGGCTAATATGTTGGCACAATCAAAATGTGGACAAGATCTGGACAAAGGATGCTTATTAGCACCAGGTATAAAAAGGGCTTCATATAACAAATACTCAATGTGGTCAAGAAGATTGAAGACATAAAAAAAAAGTAGTAGGGAACATCACGTTCACAGACGGAACATTGCTGTAAACTGAAGAGTCTTGTTTATCCCATGACAGTGTTTTAATTGGTCTTCATGAGTTGTTGTTGTCCCATCCATCACCACCATCAGGCCTGTTCAATGAGGACAACGGCTGTGTTTTTCCTCAGGTTGTCATGATGATTAGCCCTCCTACTCCTACTCTGACGCTTCATGAATATGGGCCATGCGGGGTGCATACATTATTGTACATTCTTGAAAAGACTTTCAGGTATGTTTGCTCCCGTTTGGTGGGCTTGGCGAGGCATGGCTTCAAGCAATGAGTGAAGTATTTAAAGGGCAGTGGTCATGCTGACAGCATTCCCCAAACCCTCCCCGTATTTCAACGGGGCTGCGTTCATTACATACAAACTTAATAGAACATTCAATTGAACAAAAACTATGCTGTACTGAACGACCATTTGAAAAACAGAGAAAAGTTGGGTTGTGGCTTCAAAATGCACCACTACCCTTTAAATACGTCACTCATTGCTTCAAGCCACACCCTGGCACACCCACCGAACAGAGCAAACGTATCTCAAAGTCTGTTCAAGAACGTTTTGGGAAAACATATTGCTCAGTACAAACCGTTCCGCAATGTAGCGAATGTTCAAGCGAACTGAACGCACCCCTGGTCTTTCAGTACAGCACCATTTCTGTTCAATTGAACGTTCCAGAACGTTAAAAACTGACTGAATGCAGTCCGGCGTTCTGATCCTGAGCGTGTCCTCTCCTCTGATTGGCTCAGGTAAAACCTGCTTTGATGGTTTGGTCCAGTAATTCATGCGTTCTGGGTCCATAGGTTTAGGTTTAACTTTTTCACCATCTCCAAATGCGCACAGTTTCAACTGGACCCATATTCAGTGTAGCGAGCCTGGCTTCTAGTCATTTTCGCCATTTGCGGCAAATTCGAAACCCAGGTGAGATACGTTTTTTCCTTTGAAATGTAGAATTATACTTACTGTAGTGTTGCGAAGGGAAGTGCAGCCAAAACCTTGTAAATTAAGATTGCAAATGTATTTAATGAGAAGCTTCTTTGAATCCCTCTTGCAGACCTAGGGGGGTGTAACGTTAGCTGCCGGAGCGACGCTCCCCACTTCTCAGAATGGCGCTCATTTAATAAAGTTTAGATCAAAGCTCAATCAATGTCTTACAAGATCACTTAATGATTAATTAGTATTCTACATAGGCCTAACATACCCAATATGATAGCATAGTATAACATTATGGTTAGACCAAAAACAAAACGTAATTTCTTATGTAGGCTACACTTATATGTACAACGTTTTATATGAATGATTATAATCATCCACTCCGTCACATATACACTACCTATCAAACATTTTAGAACACCTACTCATTCAAGGGTTTTTCTTTATTTTTTACTATTTTCTGCATTGTAGAATAATAGTGAAGACAGCAAAACTATTAAATAACCCATATGGAATCATGAAGTAACCAAAAAAGCATTAAACAAATCAAAATATATTTTATATTGGAGATTCTTCAAATAGCCACCCTTTGCCTTGATGACAGCTTTGCACACTCTTGGCATTCTCTCAACCAGCTTCACCTGGAATTATTTTCCAACAGTCTTGAAGGAGTTCCCACATATGCTGAGCACTTGTTGGCTGCTTTTCCTTCACTCTGCGGTCCGACTCATCCCAAACCATCTCAATTTGGTTGAGATCGGGGGATTGTGGAGGCCAGGTCATCTGATGCAGCACTCCATCACTCTCCTTCTTGGTAAAATAGCCAAGTTGGCTCATTGAAAACAAATGATAGTCCCACTAAGCCCAAACCAGATGGGATGGCGTATCACTGCAGAATGCTGTGGTAGCCATGCTGGTTAAGTGTGCCTTGAATTCTAAATAAATCACAGACAATGTCACCAGCAAAGCACCCCCACACCATCACACCTCCTCCTCCATGCTTTACGGTGGGAAATACACATGCGGAGATCATCCGTTCATCCACACCGCGTCTCACAAAGACACAGTGATTGGAACCAAAAATCTCAAATTTGGACACCAAACCAAAGGACACATTTCCACCGGTCTAATGTCCTTGGCCCAAGCAAGTCTCTTCTTATTATTGGTGTCCTTTAGTAGTGGTTTCTTTGCAGCAATTTGACCATGAAGGCCTGATTCACACAGTCTCCTCTGAACAGTTGATGTTGAGATCTGTTACTTGAACTCTGTGAAGCATTTATTTGGGCTGCAATTTCTGAGGCTGGTAACATTTACATTTTTTTACATTTTAGTCATTTAGCGGAGGCTCTTATCCAGAGTGACTTACAGTTAGTGAGTGCATACATTTTTATTTTTTTCATACTGGCCCCCCGTGGGAATCGAACCCACAACCCTGGCGTTGCAAACGCCATGCTCTACCAACTGAGCTACATCCCTGCTGGCCATTCCCTCCCCTACCCTGGGCCAATTGTGCGCCGCCCCATGGGTCTCCCGGTCACGGCCAGCTACGACAGAGCCTGGATTCGAACCAGGATCTCTAGTGGCACAGCTAGCACTGCGATGCAGTGCCTTAGACCACTGCGCCACTCGGGAGTATAACTCTAGTGGTAACTCTAATGAACGTCTCCTATGCAGCAGAGGTAACTCTGGGTCTTCCATTCCTGTGGTGGTCCTCATGAGAGTCAGTTTCATCATAGCGCTTGATGGTTTTTGCAACTGCACTTGAAAAAACTTTCAAAGTTCTTGAATTTTTCCATATTGACTGACCTTCATGTCTTAAAGTAACTATGGACTGTCGTTTCTCTTTGCTTATTTGAGCTGTTCTTGCCATAAGATGAACTTGGTCTTTTACCAAATAGGGCTATTTTCTGTATATCCCCCCTACCTTGTCACAACACAACTGATTGGCTCAAATCATTAAGAAGGAAAGAAATTCCACAAATTAACTTTTAAGAAGGCACACCTGTTAATTGAAATGCATTCCAGGTGACTACCCCATGAAGCTGGTTGGAAGAATGCCAAGAGTGTACAAAGCTGTCATCAAGCCAAATAGTGGCTATTTGAAGAATCTCAAATATAAAATATATTTTGATTTGTTTAACACTTTTTTGGTTACTACATGATTCCAGATGTGTTATTTCATAGTTTTGATGTCTTCACTATTATTCTACAATGTAGAAAATATTAAAAATAAAGAAAAATTCTTGAATGAGTAGGTGTTCTAAAACTTTTGACCGGTAGTGTATGTTATTTGAATAGAGCATCAAGGACCAGCAGTGAACAGTTTTTTCCTTAACAAAAAAGCTTGACGCAAGTGGCCTCGAACCAACAGTTACTGTACCGCGAAGATTCAGTCAACCGCCTAGCAGCAATGGTAGTAGATGAACATGACAGCTATTTGACAAAATCATAACGTTCTTCGATAAAAAAAAAAAAATGTTTTACAATGTATGATAAACTTAAAATGTTGTATAAACCTCTATCTTTTACACGTAAAAAGCACATTGTGTGAAACGGATAAGCAAAAACCTGCAATTTTGTCATATGCGAAAACATGCCTTATGAATTTTGTCTTAAGATCTTTGATAGGCTGATGTGGGATTTGATACAGGAAATAATCACTGCCACCTGGTCAGGTTAGTATAGCGCTAAATGTGCTAGATTATGTGATGGGAACAGCTAACATGTAGAGTTGTATCACGTGCAACTACGTTGACGATTTTAATTGGCTAATGCGCATTTTGAGATGCAGAAAAGGTTCAAACTTAAACTTTTTCTAATGTTCACAAGTATGGACCCGATGTGTTTAGGGGGTCTGGGACACAGACACACCTGAACAATAGACACACTGTAGAATACCTCTATTGGGAGGGGATGGGTAGGCTCACTGAGGAGAGGAATGAGGGGATGGGTAGGCTCACTGAGGAGAGGAAGGAGGGGATGGGTGGGCTCACTGAGGAGAGGAAGGAGGGGATGGGTAGGCTCACTGAGGAATGAGGGGATGGGTAGGCTCACTGAGAAAGGAGGGGATGGGTAGGCTCACTGAGGAAGGAGGGGATGGGTAGGCTCACTGAGGAAGGAGGGGATGGGTAGGCTCACTGAGGAAGGAGGGGATGGGTAGGCACACTGAGGAAGGAGGGGATGGGTAGGCTCACTGAGGAAGGAGGGGATGGGTAGGCACACTGAGGAAGGAGGGGATGGGTAGGCACACTGAGGAAGGAGGGGATGGATAGGCACACTGAGGGGAGGAAGGAGGGGATGGGTAGGCACACTGAGGAAGGAGGGAATGGGTAGGTACATTGAGGAAGGAGGGGATGGGTAGGCTCACTGAGGAAGGAGGGGATGGGTAGGCCCACTGAGGAAGGAGGGATGGGTAGGCACACTGAGGAAGGAGGGGATGGATAGGCACACTGAGGGGAGGAAGGAGGGGATGGGTAAGCACACTGAGGAAGGAGGGAATGGGTAGGTACATTGAGGAAGGAGGGGATGGGTAGGCACACTGAGGAAGGAGGGGATGGGTAGGCTCACTGAGGAAGGAGGGGATGGGTAGGCACACTGAGGAAGGAGGGGATGGGTAGGCTCACTGAGGAAGGAGGGGATGGGTAGGCCCACTGAGGAAGGAGGGATGGGTAGGCACACTGAGGAAGGAGGGGATGGATAGGCACACTGAGGGGAGGAAGGAGGGGATGGGTAAGCACACTGAGGAAGGAGGGGATGGGTAGGCACACTGAGGGGAGGAAGGAGGGGATGGGTAGGCTCAATGAGGAAGGAGGGGATGGGTAGGCACACTGAGGAAGGAGGGGATGGGTAGGCTCACTGAGGAAGGAGGGGATGGGTAGGCACACTGAGGGGAGGAAGGAGGGGATGGGTAGGCTCAATGAGGAAGGAGGGGGATGGGTAGGCACACTGAGGAAGGAGGGGATGGGTAGGCACACTGAGGAAGGAGGGGATGGGTAGGCACACTGAGGGGAGGAAGGAGGGGATGGGTAGGCTCAATGAGGAAGGAGGGGATGGGTAGGCACACTGAGGAAGGAGGGGATGGGTAGGCTCACTGAGGAAGCAGGGGATGGGTAGGCACTCTGAGGAGTGGAAGGAGGGAATGGGTAGGCTCACTGAGGAGAGGAAGGAGGGGATGGGTAGGCTCACTGAGGAAGGAGGGGATGGGTAGGCACACTGAGGAGGAAGGAAGGGATGGGTAGGCACACTGAGGGAGGGGATGGGTAGGCTCACTGAGGAGAGGAAGGAGGGGATGGGTAGGCACACTGAGGAAGGAGGGGATGGGTAGGTTCACTGAGGAAGGAGGAAATGGGTAGGCACACTGAGGAAGGAAGGGATGGGTAGGCACACTGAGGAAGGAGGGGATGGGTGGGCACACTGAGGAAGGAGGGGATGGGTAGGCACACTGAGAGGAGGAAGGAGGGGATGGGTAGGCTCACTGAGGAAGCAGGGGATGGGTAGGCACACTGAGGAAGGAGGGGATGGGTAGGCTCACTGAGGAAGCAAGGGATGGGTAGGCTCACTGAGGGGAGGAAGGAGGAGATTGGGTTGGCTCACTGAGGAAGGAGGGGATGGGTAGGCTCACTGAGGAAGGAGGGATGGGTAGGCACACTGAGGGGAGGAAGGAGGAGATTGGGTAGGCTCACTGAGGAAGTAGGGGATGGGTAGGCTCACTGAGGAGAGGAAAGAGGAGATGGGTAGGCTCACTGAGGAAGGAGGGGATGGGTAGGCACACTGAGGAAGAAGAAAATGGGTAGGCACATTGAGGAAGGAGGGGATGGGTAGGCACATTGAGGAGAGGAATGAGGGGATGGGTAGGCTCACTGAGGAGAGGAAGGAGGGGATGGGTAGGCTCACTGAGGAAGGAGGGGATGGGTAGGCACACTGAGGAAGGAGGGGATGGGTAGGCACACTGAGGAGAGGAAGGGTCAAAAAGGTTTGTGTGTAGCTGATATGGACTGAGGTTCAACAATTCAGCAACATCACTTACATAATCAATGCAATAGTTTAAATCAATGTTTATTCATAAAAAAAATAAAACAGAACATTACTTTTGATTGTATCCTGACCTTACCCCAACTCATTAAGTACTAAATCCATTAACAAATCTAATATAACAAAATCTCAATGAGGTCAAGAAGATTGAAGACATAAAATACGTAGTAGGGAACATCACGTTCACAGACGGGACGTTGCTGTAAACTGAAGAGTTGTTTATCCCATGACAGTGTTTTCATTGCAGAGGTCATCATGTTGTTGTTGTTGGCCCACCCATCACCACCATCAGGCCTGTTCAACGAGGACAATGGCTGTTGCCATGACAATTTGTTGCATCGAGGATTGGGTGAGTGGGGTTGAAAATATTCACACAGGGCAACGGGGAGTCGTTTCAGGGCTATAGAGTCATACTAGTACCATTCGTCAGTAAAGACATTCAGTGCTGCTACTAGACAAGACAAACAATATTCCCCCCCAAGCGATTTCTCAGGCTTGATATAAAAAGACACATGACTACTAACACAGGACATGCTCATTGGATTAGTTTCCATTATGAGTGTTACAGACAGTGGCTTAGTAGACCTTAGAGATACATTTTACATTTACATTTTAGTCATTTAGCAGACGCTCTTATCTAGAGCGACTTACAGTTAGTGAGTGCATACATTTTTTTTTTTCATAACTAGGATATTGTTGACACAAGAGTAACTTATGACAACAGTAGAACAGTTTTTTCTCTCTGGAGTAAGGTAAATCCAGCACATTCTGTGACTGATGACCTTGTACGATACAATGGGTTAGTGTTTATTCACAGTAGGCTACAAGTCTTACGACGATTGACAGACTTTCTCTCCACTGTCTGGTGTTCTGGTCCTGAGCCTGTATTCACAGAGTCAGAGTAGCAGTGCTGATCTAGGATCTGCCTTTTAAATTATAAGGAATAAAAAGAGGGACCTGATCCTAGATCAGCACTCCTCTACTCTGAGATGCTTTATGAATCGGGCCCTGGTGTTCTGGTCCTGTGTGTCCCCTCTCCTCTGATTGGCTCAGGCCTGCAGTAGTTTCCTGAGGTCCTTGTCCATGCCCCGCCCACTGAGCTGCTCCAGGCTGTGGTAGCGATGGATGACCTGGTCAGCGGTCACTACCACCACCCTGACCCCATGGGTGTCGTCTCCCAGCTGGCAGCCTATAGCGGAGCTCACCACCATGTCCAGGCCGTCGTGGAGCCCCCCTGCATTACGGTGGTAGTGTCCGGAGAACACCGCCTTCACTCCTACACAACATAGAGGAACAGAAAGAGTGTGAGGAGGAGGAGGAGGCTTACAAGAACAACACAATACGAGAGAGAGAGAGAGAGAGAGAGGGGAGTAAGAAGAGGGTTATCAAAGCTTTTTGACTCACCAGACCCATTATACCCATCCACAATATTGGTGTCTCGTCCCAAAAAACAGCAACCCCAGAAAGTGACGGTATTGATTAATAATCGATTAGTATTGATTAACCTTAGGTGACGTGACCATATGGTGTCAGTCTCTGTTGGGGTTGTTGGAGAAAGCCTGTTCTGTTTTCTACACAGCTCTAGTCTGCATCCTGTCTACATGCATATGCAGAGCTAAATATAACATAGGCAAATTGTCCCTGATAAGGGCATCTGCTCTGCATACAATAGCAATATATTCATATTAGCTCAATATAATTGCATAATGAGATCATTGCCATATCTGTCAGATCGACAGAAAACAAACGCCTGACAGAGAGAGAGAGCGAGGGAGAGCGAGGGAGAGAGAGAGACAGAGAGAGAGAGCGAGAGAGAGGGAGAGGGAGCGAGGGAGAGAGAGCGAGGGAGAGAGAGAGTGAGGGAGAGAGAGCGAGCGAGGGAGAGAGAGAGTGAGCGAGAGAGAGAGATAGCGAGGGAGTGAGGGAGCGAGAGCGAGGGAGAGAGAGAGCGAGGGAGAGAGAGCCAGGGAGAGAGAGAGAGCGAGAGCGAAGGAGAGAGAGAGAGCGCGAGGGAGAGAGAGAGCAAGGGAGAGAGAGAGCAAGGGAGATCAAGGGAGAGAGAGCGAGCGAGCGAGAGATAGCGCAAGCAGAGAGAAACTGAACTCATTTTTTAAATATTTTGGGGAAATGTAGAAACCTTTACTCAGGGGCTTTTTCTTTTCAATTTATTTTCCATCACAATCGTCGTCGTCATTATTGAAATGATTTCTATCCCTTCCCCTGAAGTGGTGTTTCTGCAGGGCTCTGTTTCTGCTGAGAAATAGAAGGCACTGAACTGATTGCACACTCACACTGGTTGGCCAAGCAAGCCCCAGTCTGAATGAGAAGCGCAAATGAGTTCTTCTCTTTTTGCGGATGTGTGTTATACTGTGAGATTTTGGCAGACAGAGGAAGTAAGATGTTCCGTTTCTAACAGTAGAGGGGTAGTTAGACTTCTACCCGCTTGCTGCCATTCCTCAATACACAACACATGCCAAGGATATAATTAAAACTGGCAAAAGCTGGCAACGAAAAAACTCAATTCTGGTCTACAGTACACATGAAGACATTACTCATGTCCTGGAAATCCATCCAATCCTCAACACTAAAATAACATCCAGAAAACCCTGGAGTTACTTTTCAAGAAAACCCTTTTTCTCCCCCTGATCAGCAACAGTCAGATTCTACACACATGTGTCCTCAACAGTGCACCAAATACACCCTTGGGATAAACCCACAGAAAAAAAATATAAGTTAAATTAATAGCCAAAACAGTTTGTGCACCATTGAATAATGAATTGAACATAGATGGAAATTGATGATAAACGTATTATTTTTGCAGGCTAAATTATTTTGCAATCAAAACAAAGAAAGGCTATGGTTCTAGCGTTACTTAGTTATGCTAATTCCCCCCTCTGTTTTCCCATGGTACCACACGGCAATGTCATTTAGGACAGTAACTCGGCTAGGTGAACCGAACGAGTGTGCTCGCATACTCCCAAACCTTTGCTTGAAAAAACGAGGGGGAAAAAGTGTCAATAGCACTGTTGGTCTATTTTGAGACGCTTTAGCCAAAATAATCCTCAAAATAGTCCAAATTAATCTAAGATAACTCAAAAAATCTGTCATTAATTTTTACGTTTTTGCCGAGGTGACCTTAGTCGCGCAATTTTACATATTGCTAAGATCTTTGGTGCGTCTCAATGAAAAAATGTGCATGAAAACGAGTCGTCTCTCGTTGAACAACACACTTTTTTTGAACAATCCCTACTGTTGACCAATCACTGACGAAGGGGCGTAGACTTCGGTTATCGACTTCGGCTTGCCTCCAGAAAAAAAATGGCGTGCCCGAACAGCCGAAGAAACCCTCACGGATGTCCAAAACGAACAAAAACTTCATAAAATGTTGTCATAATATATGCACAAACTCTTCCGAACTGTTTCGGCTGGGAAGCATGCTGACACCTTAAAGGCAGCTCCCACTCAACAACGGAGGGTCGGCCAACTAAGGTGGGGGTTACTGTGTGTGCGCGCACGTGTGTATATACTGCAGTCCTCTAACAGTACAACATAACTACAATTAGACAAGCCTTCTAAACCTAAACAGAGAGAAACGTTTGATCTTGATTCTAATCACTAGGATTAATCATACTGTAATTATAAAGGGGAAACATTCTCAAAGTTAAACATTACTTATCAACATATCAACCAGCATGCAAGTACTGTACCAGTGTTTTCCATTAGCGCCGGCTGTTGGCCAATCAGCTGGTTACAGACTAATTTTCAGGTGGATACATTTTAAACTTAATATTAACTATGCTATTTTTCATTTAAAATATTAAATTAGCTAGTCCGTCGAGCCCTCTCCAGCGAGAATAAACGATATGCATCCTCTAGATATCTATTGATAGGACATGCGCCTGTCAGTCACAAAGCGAGCGATGACAGGTAAATGCAGCAGAGAGGAAGAGGCGAAGCGAGAGGTTTCACTCTCACCAAAATCTGTCCAAAATAAACTCAATGCGTTTCTATGGGCTTATTTTAGACCTAAGCTTGTCGCCTAACTTCCCGCCTTTGGGACGACTCCCATTGTTAGGGCGGAGACATGAGCATCTCATCATTATATACAGATCCCTGGTTGCAGTCGAATTTCTTTACACGGAGGAGGGAGAGAGCATAATGCTTGTAAATTTAAATTAGTCCCATGTAATGTAAGTGGTAATGATGAGTCAATTCTCTTAGCCTAATTATTGTCTTCTGACACTGATTTATTTTGTTTTGAGTGTTTCACATAGCCAGCCACGCGGAGTCGTGGTGCCAAGTAGGCTATTTACTATGCGTTAGCTGACAACTGAACAGTAGTGTTGGAACACGTTTTGACTAGTTTATAAAAGGTGTCGAACTGATTGAATAATGTCGATCTCCTATATCCCTTTGCCATTCTTAAATCATGCAACGTGGACGTGGTTAAATATATGGTATCACATCGGAACAAGTAGCCGTCCTAGGTTTCCTTTCCTAGGATGTCGGGGCTTGACACAGTGATGCTAAAGTGACTCCTGTCTCATCAGTCAATAGGCAGGTTTCCATTGACTCAGGTTTTTTTCCGACAAAAGCAATGTTGCAAAAAAAATAATTGCGACAGGTTTTATATATATATATATATATGCCATTTAGCAGACGCTTTTATCCAAAGCGACTTACAGTCATGTGTGCATACATATTTGTGTATGGGTGGTCCCGGGGATCGAACCCACTACCCTGGTGTTACAAGCGCCGCGCTCTACCAGCTGAGCTACAGAGGACCACAAGGTTTAATGGAAACGGCAGATATAGGATACATTTTTATCCATTAGACAGGTGGATTTTTCTAGCTATAAGCTCCACTCTACATTTTATTCATTTTTTTCCCCATCTATCAATATTATGTTTATTTGCAGGACAAGGACTTTCAAAAATTCCTGAATTGCTTCGCATTGCTTTTCTGGTTGCCTGGCAAGTTTCACCATCCAATTATTTCTACAGGAGTGTTTTTTGGGTTGGTGTGACATCATTACGTCCAGCTGTTTTTGTCACAAGATAGTTAAATGGAAATGCACCCTAGCAGACAATTGTCTCATCTGTTTTCTATGCAAACTTTCTAAATGTTGACAAACCAAAAAAATCACTGGACAAGTTAATGGAAATACAGTGCATTCGTAAAGTATTAAGACCCCTCTGGCTTTTTTATGGCGGTTTTGGAGCAGTGGCTTCTTCCTTGCTGAGCGGCATTTCAGGTTATGTCGATATAGGACTTGTTTTACTGTGGATATAGATACTTTTGTACCTGTTTCCTACAGCATCTTCAGAAGGTCCTTTGCTGTTTTTCTGAGATTGATTTGCACTTTTCGCACCAAAGTACGTTCATCTCTAGGAGACAGAATGCGTCTCCTTCCTGAGCGGTATGACGGCTGCGTGGTCCCATGGTGTTTATACTTGCGTACTATTGTTTGTACAAATGAACGTGGTACCTTCAGGCGTTTGGAAATTGCTCCCAAGGATGAACCAGACTTGTGGAGGTCTACAACTTTTTTTCGGAGGTCTTGGCTGATTTATTTTGATTTTCCCATGATGTCAAGCAAAGAGGCACTTGAGTTTGAAGGTAGGCCTTGAAATACATCCAAAGGTACATCTCCAATTGACTCAAATGATGTCAATTAGCCTATTTGAAGCTTCTAAAGCCATGACATCATTTTCTGGAATTTTCCAAGCTGTTTAAAGGCACAGTCAACTTAGTGTATGTAAACTTCTGACCCACTGGAATTGTGATACAGTGAATTATAAGTGAAATAATCTGTCTGTAAACAATTGTTGGAAAAATTACTTGTCATGCACAAAGTAGATGTCCTAACCGACTTGCCAAAACTATAGTTTGTTAACAAGAAATGTGTGGAGTGGTTGAAAAACGAGTTTGAATGACTCCAACCTAAGTGTATATAAACTTCCGTCTTCAACTGTATAGGGGTAAGGTGACTATATACAGGGTTAGTTCCAGTACCATATTAACAATGTGCAGGGATACTGGAGTGATAGAGGTAGATATGTATAGGGGTAAGGTGACTAGGCATCAGGTTATATGATTATTGAATGTGAGTGGGGGTGTGTGTAGAGTCAGTATAAATGTATGTACATATGTGTGTGTGAGCAAATGGAGTGTTTGTGTGTGTGTTGGAGTGACAGTGTGTGAATGTGTAGGGCCCTGTGAGTGTGCAGAGACAGTGCAAAAATAATAATAAAATACAAGGGTAAACTCAGTCTGTGTTGCCATTTAGTTAGCTAATTAACGTTCTTATGGCATGGGGATAGAAGCTGTTCAGGAGCCTGTTGGTGTCAGACTTGATGCACTGGTACCGCTTGCCGTGCGGAAGCAGAGAGAACAGCTGGGGTGGTTTGGAGTTTTTAACGATTTTCCTGGCCTTCCTTTCACACTGCCTGATATAGAGGTCCTGGATGGCAGGGAGCTCGGTCCCAGTCATTTGAGGAAGATGGTGAATCATCACTGCAGGAACAATAGGTAGTGGAGAGCCTCATTCTGGCCCAAATATGACAATTAATAATAATAATAATAATAATAATAATATGCCATTTAGCAGACGCTTTTATCCAAAGCGACTTACAAGTCATGCGTGCATACATTTTTGTGTATGGGTGGTCCCGGGGATTGAACCCACTACCCTGGCGTTACAAGCGCCGTGCTCTACCAGCTGAGCTACAGAGGACCACGTTTGAAGGTAGGCCCTCATGGAATCCAGGCATTAAAACAGAATTCAACAATATATATATATATACACAGTTGAAGTCGGAAGTTTACATGCACTTAGGTTGGAGTCATTAAGGCCCTCATGGAATCCAGGCATTAAAACAGAATTCAACAATATATACAGTGGGGAAAAAAAGTATTTAGTCAGCCACCAATTATGCAAGTTCTCCCACTTAAAAAGATGAGAGAGGCCTGTAATTTTCATCATAGGTACACGTCAACTATGACAGACAAAATGAGGAAAAAAAATCCAGAAAATCACATTGTAGGATTTTTAATGAATTTATTTGCAAATTATCGTGGAAAATAAGTATTTGGTCAATAACAAAAGTTTGAGTCAATTGGAGGTGTACCTGTGGATGTATTTCAAGGCCTACCTTCAAACGCAGTGCCTCTTTGCTTGACATCATGGGAAAATCAAAATAAACAATAGTACGTAAGTATAAACACCATGGGACCACGCAGCTGTCATACCGCTCAGGAAGGAGACGCGTTCTGTCTTCTAGAGATGAACGTACTTTGGTGCGAAAAGTGCAAATCAATCCCAGAACAACAGCAAAGGACCTTGTGAAGATGCTGGAGGAAACAGGTACAAAAGTATCTACAGTGGGGAAAAAAAGTATTTAGTCAGCCACCAATTGTGCAAGTTCTCCCACTTAAAAAGATGAGAGGCCTGTAATTTTCATCATAGGTACAAGTCAACTAGGACAGACAAAATGAGGAAAAAAAATCCAGAAAATCACATTGTAGGATTTTTTATGAATTTATTTGCAAATTATGGTGGAAAATAAGTATTTGGTCAATAACAAAAGTTTCTCAATACTTTGTTATATACCCTTTGTTGGCAATGACACAGGTCAAACGTTTTCTGTAAGTCTTCACAAGGTTGTCACACACTGTTGCTGGTATTTTGGCCCATTCCTCCATGCAGATCTCCTCTAGAGCAGTGATGTTTTGGGGCTGTCGCTGGGAAACACAGACTTTCAACTCCCTCCAAAGATTTTCTATGGGGTTGAGATCTGGAGACTGGCTAGGCCACTCCAGGACCTTGAAATGCTTCAATACGAAGCCACTCCTTCGTTGCCCGGGCGGTGTGTTTGGGATCATTGTCATGCTGAAAGACCCAGCCACGTTTCATCTTCAATGCCCTTGCTGACGGAAGGAGGTTTTCACTCAAAACCTCACGATACATGGCCCCATTCATTCTTTCCTTTACACGGATCAGTCGTCCTGGTCCCTTTGCAGAAAAACAGCCCCAAAGCATGATGTTTCCACCCCCATGCTTCACAGTAGGTATGGTGTTCTTTGGATGCAACTCAGCATTCTTTGTCCTCCAAACACGACGAGTTGAGTTTTTACCAAAAAGTTTTATTTTGGTTTCATATGACATTCTCCCAATCCTCTTCTGGATCATCCAAATGCACTCTAGCAAACTTCAGACGGGCCTGGACATGTACTGGCTTAAGCAGGGGGACACGTCTTGCACTGCAGGATTTGAATCCCTGGCGGCGTAGTGTGTTACTGATGGTAGGCTTTGTTACTTTGGTCCCAGCTCTGCAGGTCATTCACTAGGTCCCCCCGTGTGGTTCTGGGATTTTTGCTCACCGTTCTTGTGGTCATTTTGACCCCACGGGGTGAGATCTTGCGTGGAGCCCCAGATCGAGGGAGATTATCAGTGGTCTTGTATGTCTTCCATTTCCTAATAATTGCTCCCACAGTTGATTTCTTCAAACCAAGCTGCTTACCTATTGCAGATTCAGTCTTCCCAGCCTGGTGCAGGTCTACAATTTTGTTTCTGGTGTCCTTTGACAGCTCAAATAATTGCAGCCTTACCGCAAAAGTGGAAGAGGAAAGTTGAAGGGGGAGAAAGTAAGGAACTTGTCTGTCGGCCTTGCATTAAAGAACATAATTGGTTAAGGAAAACTGTGATAAATAAAAAAGTATATCAGTTTCACTTAAGGACCAAAGGATTGACAGCAGTCCCATATAGATTGCAAAATAGTTGGGAAGAGATCTTTGACGTACCGATCCCATGGCATAGTGTTTATGAACTGACACGCAAAACGACACCGGATTCAAAAATTAGAATCTTTCAATTTAAATTATTATATAAAATTCTTGCTACCAATAGAATGTTATTTATATGGGGGATACAATCTTCCCAGCTCTGCAGATTTTGCTGTGAAGAGATAGAATCATTAGATCATTTGTTTTGGTTCTGTCCATTTGTAGCTTGTTTTTGGACACAGGTCCAGGAATGGCTAAAGGATTGCAATATTTACCTGGAACTAACCTTGCAGATAGCATTACTGGGTGATCTGAAAAGTCATAGTCAATCAATCAATAATATAATAATACTTTTAGCAAAAATGTTTATTTTTAATTCACAATCTGTAGAAGCAATGAGAATAGAAAGGTTCAGAACTTTTGTAAAACATCACAGTATGGT